>NW_027187400.1:42301763-42352591 GCF_028583685.1 Petaurus breviceps papuanus
AGCTCAAGTCTCCTACTGAGACCCCCAGAAGTGCTCTGGGGGACTATTCTGTGCTGCTAAGAGGAAGGAGGCCTTACTTACAGCGGTCTGGTGGGGTGATGGTGATGGACTGAGCCGTGAATTCATCATCAAAGTACCGTGTGTCAATCTCTGATGTGACCTGGGGCTTAAATGGGGGTGGGAGCTGGGGGAGAGAAGAGTCACTGGTGAGAACAGGACCACCTGCTTGTTCACTCCCAACCCCACCCTCTTCTCTCAAGGGAGTCCTCATCCCTGGCTCATTGGAGCAGCTGAGACCAGAGTCAATTCTAGGATGACTGAGTTAGAGTGACCTTTGGAGATCAGACTTGCAGAGAGGAGCCAAGAGTAAAGGGGGCATCAAACACTGAGCTCTGTGGGAGGTAAAGGTCTCCCCAGGAGCATCCTGGGAAGGGGAGAAGCTGGGGAGATGAGGAAGGGACTGATTCCTCCACACAGGTGGAAGAGGGGCTCCTAGGGCCAGGATGGAGCAGGAGCCCCCTGGCATTCTGGAAAACATCATTACCTTCTTCTGCAACACGTCCTGCCAATTGATGGCTGAGAAGAAGCGATGCTCCATGACCTCCTTGGCATCCCGGGGACCCCCGCCCAGCCTGCAAGGACACACAGAACCTCAGTGTCTCTGGGGGCTCCCCTCCTGCCAGTGGCCAGAGGGCCTGGATTGGACCAGATGGCCCCCCTGCTCAATTCCCTTCATGGGGTCCTACATTTAGCAGGATCGTCAGACACACAGGATCTCAGCCCTCCTAGGCCCCATGTTCTGCCCAGGAATGTACCCTGCAAACCTCTTCTTGGAGACCTTGAATGACGGGGGAGCCCACTACCCCTCCAGCCTGACACAGCTCTCACAACCACCCCTTCCCCACCTCGTTGTGCCCCGCGGGTGTGATGTTCACCTCTGTTTGGGGTCCTTCTTCAGGAGCCCAGCCAGCAGAGATTTGGCTTCGGGGCTCAGCGTGCGAGGAAAACGGATCTCCTCCATGAGGATCAGCTCGAAGAGGCGCTCATGGTCCTGGTTGTAGAAGGGCAGCCGGCCACAGGTCATCTCGTACATCACCACTCCCAGCCCCCACCAGTCCACTGCCCGCCCGTAGTCATTGTCCTCCAGCACCTGGCGGTGGAGAGGATGAGGGCCCGTCAGTGGGATCCCCCGGCCCAGGGAGCGAGGGGGATCTGAGGGGACCCGCCTGCCTCCCACGGCCCAGGCTCTCTGGCTACCTCAGGGGCCAGGTACTCCGGGGTGCCGCAGAAGGTCTTCATGGTGGCCCCATCGCTGATGCCCTCCTTGCAGAGGCCAAAGTCAGTGATCTTGATGTGTCCGTCTTTGTCCAGCATGAGGTTCTCCAGCTAGAAGGGAGGCAAGGGCATGAGGGCCTGGCTGGGTCAGTGGCCTAGAGATGGCCCCAAGCAGCGTGGAGCTGAGCTGCCATACTCCCCAGTGAAGCCTTGGAGGCAGTCGAGGCCAGGTGAGAAGCCTGAGGTCCAGGCCGGGGCAAGCTCCCCACCCTCCAGTGCTGCCTATGCTGTCGTCAGGGACCCACACGGGGCTAAGTTTTATTGAATGTTTTCAGGTTGGCAAAGCACCTTCTGCATAATCCTGTTTGATTCCAATAACTCCACAGAGCTTTACTGTCTCCTCTCTATAAATGAGGCAGCTGTGGTGGAGAGAAGGCAGGTGACTTGCCCAGAGTCACATAGCTAGCTAGTGACGGCTGAGAGCAGGATTTCCACTCTCACTCGGCCCCTGGCTGCATTACCCTACTCTGTGAAGGCCACAGAAGAGGGTTTGGGAGTGAAGTCCAGCAGGGTCCTGCGTGCCTCTGGCCAAGCTGCTTCTCCTCCTCTGGGACTCAGCTCCCCTGGCTATAAAATGAGGGGGTTGGGCTTGTCCAACACTCTCCACAACCCTTTCCAGCTCTGATGTTCTGTTATTCTAAGACCTTGGTCAACGTAGCAACAAACCCTGGACCCTGGAGCCAAATGCAGGTAGAGCCCCTGCATTCAGGGATGAGACCAAGAGTCCCTGGAGGGAGCCAAGCATTGTGGGAGCAATAACTCATCTCAGCGGGGCTCAGGGCATGCTTCTGGAAGAGTGGCTCTCTCCCATCCAATGCCCTGTCCCCGTGCCTGGCCACACTCCAGTCTGCTGGCAAGGTACCTCCAGCCCATAGAGCTTAAATGACCTGCTCTAGGCCATCCAGCAACTGGCAAAGCACGGATGGCTGGGCCAGGGACTCCTTCTAGCCTCTCCCCTCCCCCCAAATACATCCTGTTGACAGGCTTTCTTAAGCCCCCTCCAAGTCAAGAAAGCTCCCTGACATCCAGCCTAATGTAGCCCCACTGCTCCTCGGCCCTCTGGGGCCCAGCAGAACACACTGGATTCCTCCACACCAAGAACCTTTCAAACATGAAGACTGCCACCATTTGTGGGCCAAGCCTTCCACAGGCCTCCCTCCTGCCCCTGGCCCAACCTCGGAGGGGACAGTCTCCACATCCTCCCCCAGCTGGAGTGCCCAGACAGGGTTGAGTTTGGCAGAGGGAAGGGGCCAGTGCCCAAGGGTGCTCTCCTCTCCATCTGCCAGCTCTTCCAGGAAGCCATCCCTGAGCACCCGACCCTACAGCCACGTGCCTGGCGGCATTCCCAGGGGCACGGCCATTTGTAGGCTCAGTCCAACTCCCATGTGAGGTCCTGGGGAACATGGGTACTTATCTGTTAAGCTGTGTGAGCACCCATGTCTGACAGGGTGCCGAGCACACAGAGGGTGCTAGAAGGACAGCACAGCACTAGCACAGAGAGCTGGATTTGGAGTCACCAAGGCTTGGGTTCGAATCCCCCCCTCTGAGACAATGAGCACATCATTTCAGCTCCTACAGCCTCAGCTCTCTTATCTGTAAAATGGGCATAGGACTGCTTGGAGCCTCTGCATCACGGCACTGGGGAGAGCACACAGAGGTATTGCTTTGTGGACTTCAGAGTTCTGTGTAAATGTCAGGCACTGAAAGGAACAATAAGTATCACTCCAGTGTCCTACAATCTTATATCAAAGGGCCCTTATAGGGCACTGGGTTCCCCTTCTTCATTGTACAGATGAGGAAACTGAGGCACTGGAAGGGGAAGTGACATGCCCAGAGTCGCCCAGCCAGCAGTGTCCAAGGCAGGATCCAAACCAGGGCTTCTGCCTCTCCGGCACCACAGCTGGGGGCAGAGGCGGGCATCTGACTCAGGCTGGCCTGTGGCCTCCCCACTGTGCCAAGGTCACGGTTACACGCATCTACCTGACACACATCTGACTCAATATATGATGATAAAACAACACTGAGGGGTCTCAGAGGCTCTTGTGCAGTTCCCATCTAGGTGGCCGTGGTACACGGGCAGGCCTAGCCCTGGTACTGAAGATGCTCCAGGCCTGAAATTCGGCAATGTGGGAGGAAGCGTGAGGGCCACGTGGGGCAGGGGCCGCAAGTGGAGGGAGCAGCCAGGGGGAGCGCCCCTGGGCCACCTCAGAGCCAAGGAGGGAACTCACCTTGATGTCACGGTAGACCACATCCCTGGAGTGCAAGTACTCCAAGGCAGAGACGATCTCAGCCCCATAGAACCGTGCCCTGTCCTCCGTGAAGACGCGCTCTCTTGACAGGTGGAAAAACAGCTGGCGGCAGAAGAGGGGCTGACTAAGTGAGCAGGTATTGTGCTAAGCCCAACCCGACTGTGCACCCCGGCGGGCACACTCACTCAGGGCAGCCCCAGAACTACAGCTTCAGGGAAACCAGGTATTATGCCTCACAGACATGGGTCACCCAGACTAAGGTGAACAGGGCCAGCTCAGCAAGGCGGGGATCCCAGGCTTGCAGCCTACCAGGCCCTGGGGATTTGGGAAGGAGGGCATGGAAAAGGGGAAGCCACTAGCAGTCTGCAGGGAGGGTATTTTCAGATTTCTGAAATGGTTTCTGACATGACATAATGCGATGTGACCTTCCCCCATTTCTTTTCCCATTCACTCTGTTTCTCTTCCATCTTCTAAACTCCCATCTACCCCTTTGCACATTGCCACACCTGCCTGGAAGGCTCTTTCCTAAGCCAAAAGATCACTGAGAGATGTGACTCACCTCCCCACCATTGGCATATTCCATCACGAAACAGAGGCGGTCATTTGTTTGAAAGGCATACTTTAGTGCCTAGACAGAGAGGGGGAAAGGGGAAAGGAGGGAGAGAGGGGGAGGGAAGGAAGGAAGGAGGGGGAGAAAGGGAGAGAGAGAGGGACAGAGTTGGAAGGGGAGGGAGAGAGAGAGAGAGAGAGAGAGAAGGGAAAGAGGGAGAGATACTTACTAACTTTATGAATATGAATCAGTCACATAACTTCTCAAATGACATTAGATATAAAGCACTTTGCAAATTGAACATTTAAGAAGTACAGTAACAGCCATGATAATCTCCTTCAGTTTCCCTATCTGTAAGATGGGCACAGTAACACTGGTGTCACCCATCTCCAAGGGCTGCTCAGTGTAAAGGTGCTCTGTGAACCCTCCTCACCAGTTGATTGGACTGGGCTCTCCTTAATGGGGTTACTTCCGTAGGGCAGGGGAAGCCCCTGCAGGTTTTCCCAGGACTCTTTCCCAGAGGCCTCCCCCTTGACTTGGCCCTCCACAGGCATGCTATCACTGCATAGCTTCCAGAGAGTCCCTAGATGCCACCCCTCTCTTGGACGGCCAGGGAAGAGGGTCTGCAGTGCCGCTCCATGGCCCTGGGGCTACCTGCTAGTTTATTTCTTCTCTGAGGCATACCCTCATGTGCTGGCATATACGCACACCAGGAAAACATCAGTGTTAAAAGGTCACGAGAACCCTCAGCTTTCCTATGTTCGTTCTAGCAATGATTCAAAGGGCACCTGATCCATTAAGGGCCAAGAAAATCAAAGAGAAGCAATAGTGAGTTCTTTCTCCTAGGCTAGGACTGCACAAAGAAAGATGAGATCCTGGAAGAAGGGTCCTGTTAGGGAAGTCAGCATGAGGCCAGAAGATCACATCAGGGACCCAACTGGGGATGCCCTGGGGCAATAGAAGCACAAAGTAGCACCCCCATCAGAAATGCTGTGGGGGAACAGAAACTGGAGACTGCCCTGCCTGGAGCTGCCCCAGGAAGCTGGCAGAGAGGACTCTGCAGCACCCCAAATAGGGACAGTGAAGTCTGCCAGCACTCTCACCAGACACAGCAAGAGGTTGAGACCAGTGGCAGGTGCCCAGGAAATAGAGGTCAGGGCTAAACAGGGCCTGAGCACCTCATGCAAGAGCAGAGGAGGTCGGCAAAGAGTCTCAAATCAGGAATGGAGACTGGAGATCGGAGCAGACCAAAGACACTCAACACTGTGAAGAAATTTTATGGGCCAAGAAAGGCCCAAGAGGGAAGCCCTAAAGAAGAGTATCTCCACAATGGGCCACAGAGCTTTCTCTGTGAAGGAGCAGCAGCCGAGGAGCACAGAGAGCATCGTGGAGGCCCCCAGGATGCCCTGACCCACTGGACTGGCTGCTCGGCTCTGGGTCACAGGCCACATGACAGGTGCTTCTCATCCTGGAGGGGCCGGTGGCTCCCCCATGTTGTCCACAGAGAGGGCCACTGGGTCAGCTGCCCTTCCAGTTGGACTCTGTGCTGGGTGTCAAATCCTCCAAGCTGTCAGCTTGAGGCCTCACGTGACATCACGCTATGTTCACGGAAACTGGTGGGGGGAGGGCCTTCAAGGTTATTTTCCTCTACTTTGTCAAATGGTCCCTTAGCCTCAACACACTCACACCCAGAGCTTGCGTTCCTTGTGCCCTTCCAGGTGTCATCCTGGCGATGCCAGCCTGGTGCACCAGGATGAGGGTGAAGAAGCAGACAGTGCACCAAGGATTTCCTCAGAACAGGTAGCCAATGGTAGGAGCCCAGGAAGCTGAGGCAAGGACCAAAAACAGGGCCCGAGGACCCCGTCTCAACTCTTTAGACCAGCGAGAGACATTAGTCTAAGTGCAGGCCCTCTGTGAACCTTCTGTCCTGGGATCGTTAAGCTGACATGCTAAGAGAAGCATGAGCGCCAAAGGAATGGTCAAAGGCTCCATCATCACTGGCGGCTTGGACTCGGTGACCTGTAGGGGTTCAGCCCACCAGCTCTATGTTTTTGACACAGTCTTAGGGAAACCAAGCCATGTTTACAGCGGTATCCTCCTTCAGACTGCACCAAAGACATGAGTGGAAGGAAGCGTGGGTAGAGTGGGGGCTATGATGTCTGCCGAGGTAACCAGAAACGTCATCCCATGGCATGTGGGGCAGCCCACTTCAAAGAAGAAACCTGGCAAGATCCTCCAGACCGAGTCAACAGACACTCTGCTCCTTGGTGACCTCACTAAGAAGGTGGTGAACAGTGCAAGGGGAAGGTCTGAATACTAAGCCTTCTGGTCTGCAGGTGGCCCAGGCTTTCTGTATTGCCAGGAATCTTAACTGCCATCCTCACGGGCACCCCATCACAAGAGGCAGACTGCCACTCCAGTGGACTGTGGCCTCATTTTGTGGGCAAGGGCAGGGAGAAATTGGGAAATTGATAGAAATGAGAAAAAAAGAGTCAACATTTCCCTGTTCCTTTGAAGTTCAGTTAATGCCACTTAGCTTTCCAGGAAGCTTGCCCCAACTGGTCCTAGCACAAAGTGTCCTCCAAGTTTCTTCAAAATCTCTGACTATGAAGATGTCTGAAAGGTCCAAGCAGTTTTCACAGGAAGTAAATGCCGAGGTAACCAGAAATGAAAAAATGGCTCTAATCACCAAAATCAGAGACATTTGAATGAAAGCATCTCTAGGGCTCCTGTTCAGCCACCAGACTGTGAGCTCTCCACATCCTCTGACCCAGCCCCAGCACCATCAGGTCTCTAGCCCACAGAGATCACAGAAAGAAGAGGGGCCACATGGACAGAAATGCCCCTAGTAGCCCTTCTCCTAACAGTGTCAGACTGGAAACGGAGGCGGGGCACACCAATGGGCAATGGCTAGAAAAGGGGGTGGTGTATCTGGGGGAACCCCAGGGTCTCGGTACAGGGTGAAGTGAGCAGAATAGAGGGAATGATTTAGACAACAGTCTGGAAGGCCTCAAGAACTGACTGGGAGGGTGACAGCCAGGCATGGAGGGCAGAGAAGGAGGTGTGCTCAGCCCCTGCCCCAGCCGGACAGGGTCACGGGCTCACACAGGCACAGCAAGACAGCTGCATGTACTTTTTATAGTCCACGTGGTAGGAGATATGGGAGGGAGAGTAAGAAATGCTCAGTGATGATTTTTTAAAAGATGGCTGAAAAAAGAGGGGGAATCATGGATGGCGCCACAACTTCAGAAAAGCACACAAGCGAGAGCAGCAGAAGCATGCATTGTGTGTGTCTTTGGGTCTTTACCAAACGTTTAGGAGGATGGCCCACATGCCTGCCGAAGCCCCAAGGAGGCTGAAGGACCAGAGAAGCTTTCACCAAAAGAGAGAGCCTTGAGGGAAACAAAGGACCCTGTGAGACAGCAGCAGAGAGGGAGGACAACCTAGGCCTGGAGCTAGTCAGGCAAGGTCAGCTTTGGGGAATGGCAAAGAGGGCAGCAGCTGGGAGCCTCACAGAAAGGGAACAGAGACACTGGTCAGGAGGCTACCATGGCATCCAGCCAAGGGACCACGAAGGGTGGCAGCTGTAGGAGAAGGGTCACAGGATGAGAGATATCATAGAGACAGAAAGGAGAGGTGGCAACTAACTGGGCCCTGGGGCACGGGAGCATCGAGGACGACCCCCAGGGAGGATGGCGGTGCCCCAACAGCATGGCTGACTGTGCATGGGGGCTGAAGGACTGGCTGGGTGGCCCCAAGCCGCAGCAGGGCAGGAGCTCAGAGAGAAAAGCCTCTGCCAGATGCCATCAGCCCAGGGGCTCACAGCATGCTTCGTGTCAGGGAGATGACAAGCCTGCCTAGCTCCATCCTTAAGAAGACGACGAGGAGACAAAGCGTAGGTGGCAGGGACAAGGGCTGCCAAGGGGATGCAGCTGGGGCCTCAGCCTTCCCCATGGCCAGCTTGGGCTGACCTGCCCTCCTGGGGCAGGAGTCACCTGCAGAGAGATGCTAACTCAAGTATGTGGGGCTGCTCTTGGAGCCTTTAACCATCTCGGATGGTGAAGTGACCTGTGTGAGCTGGTGAGACTGATGAGAGAGAGGGCCGAGGGCAGAGCCTCTGGGCATGTGATGGGACAGGCCAAACGCGCCCCCTCTTATGGGAGGAGGCTGATGAATGGGAAGAAGTCGGGGGGGCCATCTGAGGACTGCCTGGGAGGACCGGGCAGGGATCAGAGAAAGCTTCGTCCATAGGTGAGAGCTGCTCTGCGGTCATGGGGGCAAGCACAGCCATCCTCCAGAACTGGCAGGTCAGGGCGGAAGTGGATGGACGCCTGGCTGGTCACAGGTCAGACACACAGGGCCTCAGAGCTGCTGCTATTCTGTGACCCACAGAGGGAGCAAGCTCCAAACACAGGGTTTGGCCTTGGACAAAAGAAGGGACGTCACTTCCTCAGAGCCTGGAGCAAAGGATGAGGCGCTACTGCTTCATCTTCAGACAGGAAGGGATGGAGCAAAAAGGGACAACAGCATGGGTTAATGCCCAAGTGAAAGGAGATGAATAGGGTCTTTATATGGAGCCTACTGTGTGCCAGGCCCTGTGCTAAATATTTTTACACACACTGTCTCCTTTGGTCCTCACAACCACCCTGGGAGGTAGGTGCTATAATCATCATCCTCATTTTACATCTGAGAAAACTGAGGCAAAAGTGGTAAAGTGACTTGTCCAAAGTCACATAGCTAGGAAGTGTCTGAAGCTGGATTTTGAATTCAGGTCTTCCTGCACTGTGACATCAGTAGCCTCTGTAAGCATTCTAAATCTGCAGGAAATACCTGGCTACCCTTGAGGACACAAAGTGATGAGGCCCAGACAGCCTCTCTCTTGGTAGACGTGAAGGCCGTTCACCTTCAGGGAGCTCTGAGAGACCATGGAGAAGATCTGAAGCACCCAGGACAAAAGAGGTAGTGGCGCTGCAGCCTCTGGGTCAGCCTGAGTGCCATTTTGGGTTGCGCTCTTGAAGGCGCTACTGAAGGACTTGCCCAGGCCACTGAAACATCTTTGTTGAGAGCAAGCCCTGCCCCAGAGTTGTCTCCCTTCCCTTCTGACCAGGATGGGGTGGCTCAAGGAATTTCCTTGCGCAGGAATCCTTCACCTGGATTGGGGCCACAGGGCCAGTGAAGCCTGTATGGAACTTTCTTGGAATTGAGTATCAGAATGCTTAAAATAACTGTATCAGCTATAAAGGAAACCGATTATTGAAAAGTTGTCAAGATATTGTTAAAAATAAGTGTAAAGACCCCAGGTTAAGAAGCCCTGATATAGGCTAGCAAAGCATTTGATGAGGTCTCCCAGGTCATTCTTGTGGAAAAAATGGAGAGATGGGCTAGATCATGGTATAATTAGTTTGCTAGGGGTTGCTAGGTGGTGCCACAGACCACCAGGCCTGGAGGCAGGAAAACTCATCTTCCCAAGTTCAAATCTGGCCTCAGATACCAACTGGCTGTGTGACTTCGGACAAGTCATTTCACCCTGTTTGCCTCAATATCCTCACCTGTAAAATGAGCTGAAGGAGGAAATGGCAAAACCATTCCAGCATCTCTGCCAAGAAGATCCCAAATGGGGTCATAGAAAGTTGGACAGGATGGAACAACAAAGGCAGCAGTTAGGAGGTTACCAAGCTGGTTGGATGGACCAAAGAGTAATTATGAATGGTTCAGTGTGAACTTGGGGAGGGGCAAGTTGAGAAGCCTCGGGATTGATGTTGGACCCTGAGCTACTGAACACTGTGTCAGTGACTTGGGGAAAGACAGAGTCCGTATGCTTTTGGAAAATTCAACTGACCCAGAGATGACAGAGGGAAAGCTTTCATGTTGAAGGCTGGTATCTCAACAGGCAAGTCCAGGGCCTGGTCAACTACTGCCTGGGGGCTAAAGCTGTCCAGAGGCCATCTGTATCTGTAGTCTGCCGACCCTGGACCAGACCTGAGGACAAACCTTTTTTTTTTTTTTTTTGCTTTTTGGAAGGGCAATTGGGGTTAAGTGACTTGCCCAAGGTCACATGGCTAGTTAAGAGTTAAGAGTCTGAGGCCGGATTTGAACTCAGGTCCTCCTGACTCCAGGGCCGGTGCTCTATTCACTGTGCCACCTAGCTGCCCCTAGGCCAAATCTAATGAGGATACCATAAAGTCATACACTCGGTGAAGGCGAAAGGAACACAGAACAAGAGGAGGTTAGAATAGTGTCAGAGTTCAAGATCATGAAGGCAACACAAGTAAACAAAGAATGAAGGCGAGATGTAAGATGAGATGATGCACTAATCTATGGCTGATGGAGCTGTGATTCCATCCAGCATTCTGGAAAGCAAAGAGATGACAATGTCTCTATCCATACATCTCACCACTTGGCACATGCCCCAGAGTGGCCAAAGACAAAGGAGGGAGGCCCCAGAAACACCAAACTACTCAAAGCAGAAGCTCTTCTGCTAGCAAAGGACTGGCAAGAAGCAGGTGGCCAATGACCATAAGGGAAAGACCCAAAGAGCAAACAGCGGCATGTTCTTCCAAGGACCGGCTTGTGTTTCCCTCCCTTTCTGCAGAGAATTACTGGTGTGGAATGTTGCAGATACTGTTAGATGTGATCGATGTACTGGTTAGTTTAAAGAAATTTTTTCTTTGTCTTTTTAGTCTTTGTCACAAGGGGAGAGAAGGATATATTCAGGGATTAAGGTGATATTTTTTAAAAAGATGTGACTGTCACCCTTGGTGGCTGAAGATATGGGTCATGGGCATTGAGGCCCTCAATGCAAACGGAAGGCTGGGCTGTTGAAGGAGACATCTGGGTGTGGTGAAGTCTCTGAATAAGAAAGCAAGGAATGGAGTGGAGGGGAAGACAAGCCAAGCACCCAAGTCTTTGAAGGAGGGAGAAAGACTTGGTGACCTGCAAATAAATGTGCAGCACACCTGCAATGGTTGACAACTGGCAGGAAGCTCAAACGAGGAGATGGCCTGGAGTGATGGCAGCCAGAAGGTGGTCAGGGTCTTGTGCCTGCTTTTCCCCTGGACCCAAGGTCTCTGAGAAGGAGCACTCAGGACTAGAGAAGCAGAAATAACGAAGAACTGCAGATGAAGGAGGCAGATACATGCCTCTGTCAAGGAGAAGGGTCCACACGGACAAGGGATTTTCTATTGGTGGTGAAGTTCAGGTGCAAATACCATTGCATTGATTACATCCAACCACAGAAGACTAAAGAACCACTTCAGAGACCCACAGTCGCTCCAGGACAACAGTGTACACAGGAAAATGCCATAGGGTAAGAACAGGGACTGTCCAGCAAGCGGTCCTTTGACCTCATCCATTGGTACCCACAGTGTGTATGGGCACCAGAGAATACTCCAAAGGCCTTGGCACAGGGCCCCAGGTATTCAGTGATCCCCAAGCTGCGTCCTGAACATTAAAGCCCTTCTAGTGATGCTCTAGGATTGTGAAGCATGGGATGCCACCATCTCCAGGTAACCCAAAAGGCAGTGAAGAAATCAGGTGGGGGTGGGGGTGTCTGAGCAGACCCCAGCCCATTATCAATGGTCACCCAGGTTCTAGAAGCAGCATCAAAGAGATCATTAGGAAATGGAGAATCAGAAAAGGAGGTAAGAGCACAAGAGATAGCAGGTGAACAGTCCCTGGAGGCCTGCAGGACATGAACCAAGGACAGGACACCAACAAGACTTGGGATGGTTTGTGATCTTTACCATTGGAGGAAAACACATCCAGCTAGCCAGCATGGAGCCACAACTGTAAAAAGCAAGAGACAAAGAGGAGGCCCCAAGAGTCCATAAACCCTCAGCCTGCACACCCTGACTCTCCTCACTAAGACAGGGAAACACAAGGCAGGGCTGGGCTAGAGGGCAAACTCATGTGTGCGGTGTCTAGGAGACGATGCTGGGAGGATTGTGGGCAACATCACCCCACAACACCCAAGGCCGTGGAAGGAAAAGGCATCTGTAGGACCCTTGGCATGAACCTCAACCAAGCAACAGCATCTCTGGAGACAATGGAGCAGACAGGCCAGCCTCAGTGTGCCTTGTGACAGTCTGCTATCACAGGAGGAAGGTGACTGAGGTGGGGAAGGTCATGGGACCGGACCTAGAGAAGTCTCTGCTGCAAGCAATACTCTGAGACTTGGAGGGCTGATCTTTGAGATCTCAAAGTGAAGAAGATACTAAATAACTGGGGAAAATCCTGGCTGGCTTTGCCCAAGCAGTTGACCACCCAAAGGACTACTGTGTTATCTCATTAAAATCTTTGGCTTTTCCAGACAACTCTGCACTGGCTGCCTCAGAAAGCATGGCCTGCAGGGCTGGAGAGGAATCAGAAGATGCTGCTGCCAAGGGTGGGTGCTATGGGAATGCCTGGAAGTCAGGGTTCCTTCCTCCCATGCAGTGTCCATGGGAAGAACATGTTCCAAAGGGCTTCCCGCTTCAGCAGACCAGTGGAGGGCCACAGCACTGCGCCAGGCCATCTCCTGGCCAATGTGCTTCTGAGTTACCCCAGGGGTGGGGGAGAATGGGGGTATTGGGAAGTGACAGTGACATTAAAGATGGCATGACCAGAAATAGATGCCCTTGGGAGCACCACCAACAGGGCTGCCTCCTGTGGTCCATCTGCCTAGGAGGTAGAGCCCACTCAGGGACCCAGTGCCAAATGCTGCCTCACAGAGCCCGGCCCCTGCCCTGAAATGGAGGCCCAACTTACTTACTGTGAGAAATGGGTGCCTGGTATTCTGGAGGACTCGACTCTCAGTGACTGTGTGGGCAACTTCATCCTGGAGACAGACAGACAGACAGGTCGGCATTGGAAATATACCAATGGCTTGGCTTCAGGGTCTGGACCTCCTTGGCAGGTACTACCCAAATGGGAAAAGTCAGGGTCAGCTGCTCCTGTTACAGAGAAGACCCATATTCACGAGGTACTTAAGCAGCTGATATGTAACAAGGCACCCTCCAATTTGGCAGGGCCTTCACAGCCTTCTTGTCAAACCGCCCACAGCAGGGGAGTGACTTAACCAAAGTGGCTCAGATCCTGTTTGCACTCAGGCTCAACACGTACTAGATGGGGCCCCAGCAGCTCGTGAATCCCATACTCTTGCTTTGTACAAAGGGGGCCATTACCTGGCCTCCTCACCTTTCAAGATGGCTGCGAGGGGAATGAGGCTGGTTTTGGGTGGCAGGGCAGCGGCCACCTGTGGGGAACCTAATCCTACTCCTGACCATCACAGGAATGTTCGCCTGCTCCCTTCTGTCCACGGGGCCCAGTCAGCCCCTCCGAGGCTGCCTGTCAGCCTTGTGCTCCTCAGGGATCACCATAGCAGAGCAGATATGAGCCCCTGCCACTCAGGCCTCTAGAGGTCAAGCCTTGGCCTTCCCGGGAGCAGGGATTGCCCAGGGATTCTCCGTGGTCCCTGCTTGGAGTGGGCTTTCTAACTTGCTACATGAAGACACTTGCTGGGTTGTCCTTCCCTTGGAACCACAAGAGGGCACTTGTGTCCTCCTGCCTAATGTGCCATTGGCATGCATCTGCCCAGCTGCCCCTGCCCTCTGATCCACAAGAGGGTGCCCTGTCCTTCTGTTTCTCTGTATCTGTCTGGATGCCTCCTCCTTGAAGTTCCCGGGGCCTCGGTTTTCTCTCCTTCAGCCTGTGGCATGAGAGTACTTCCAGGCTGCCCCCCAAGCCACAAGGGGGCACCCCATGCTCCCATCTAAGGTGCAGCCTGAGATTTGCGAGGCTGGCTTAGTGGCGGAGCCACAAGGGGGCAGTACGTCTGCATCTACTGTGGGCAGCCAAGTGGCACAGCCAACAGAGCGTGGCCTGGAGTCAGAAAGACCCCTCTTCCTGAGTTCAAATCCTGCCTCAGACACTTCCTAGCTGGGTGATCCTGAGCAAGTCATGGCACCCTGTCTGCCTCAGTTTCCTCCTCTGTAAAATGGACTGGGGAAGGAAATGGCAGTCTCTGCCAAGACAAGGCCAGACAGGGTCGCGGAGAGCCAGATCTGGCTGCCCAACACAGCCGGCGGAGTGGCAGCCCACCTTGGCAATGATGACCTCCTTCCGCAGGATCTTCATGGCGTAGTAGCGCCCCGTGGCCTTCTCCCGCACCAGGATGACTTTGCCGAAGGTGCCTTTGCCCAGGAGCTTGAGATAGTCAAAGTCATTCATGGTCTGTGGGGGAGGGGAGGAGGCTTCGCGGGTGCGCCTGGGCCTTATCAGGGCTCCCACTGCACCCAGCCCAGGCAGAGGGGTACAGCTCCTGCACCGACCCTAGGTGGTCCCAGACTGCATGCATACATGTGTGCACGCGCATATGCACACACACAGACGGATGGAGGCCCCACAGCTCGCTAATCAGTACAGGAGCACAGCCCCTCCTGGGCGTCTCCTGTGTTCTACAAGGGCCCCCACCATCACTGCAGGAGTCCCCAGCCCAAGCGCTCACCGCCTTCGTCCGCGTTTTGCTGACGGCTACTTCCATATCCTCAGCCACTGAGGAGTCACTGGGGGAGCCACACTTGCAGTCCATCAGGTCTCCCACAGGCTCCTGATTCTTCAGACTGTTGGCCACCATCTGGATGGCCCGCATCCACTCCTCCCTAAGTGACAGACACAGACCACGGCCAGGCTGTCAGCCAGCAAAGTGTGGCCCTGAGCCGAGACAAGAGCCCCCCAAAGAGCTCCTGCAATCCCAGACACTCCCAGCGAGGTCCTCCCGGGGCCTGAGGGGGGCCCTTCCAGCCTCCATGTTATGTCCCCTTCGTGCTACTCAGACTGGCCTGCCAATGACGCCATATGCAACATTCCCATCTCCCACCTCCACGGCCTTGTACTGGCTGTCCCCCAGACCTGCAAAGCTCTCTGCCTCTCCTCCACCATGGAGTCTCTTGCTTCTCTCATGGCTTAGCTGCTGCCCCAACATGAGGGCTTTGCCGGGTCCCCAAATGGCTAGTATTTCCTCCCTCCTGAAATCACCTGTAATGTGCCCTCCTCTAGACAGGCTGCAGTCTGTCAACAACGCTCAGATGGAACCTAAACCTAGAAAGGTTCTGACAGGGGCAAAGGACGGTGGGCCCCACCTCCATCTGAGCCATTCCCAAGTACCCAAAGGAAGATGGCAATGCGTTCAGGGGTGGGCATGTCACAGGATTCATTCAAACTGTGTTTACAACTTCTACCCCAGCCTTCCCCTAGCAAGACACCTTAGCAGAGCTGGCCCACTTGCCTACGCGGTGGTTCTCAGCATAAAATAAGAGATTAACCATCTGAGCAGCCTTATTTCATCCTCCATGTGCAGCTTTTGGGGTCAGGTTGCCAGGAGACTTACAGTGGCCGTCCCTGTTGCTCTTTCACTAAAGTCGCTGTGGTACAGAGGTGCCCCTCATTCTTAGAACACCCCAGCACCCTGAGAAAGGCAGCTCTGACAGGGATGGGCCTCGCCACAGGCCAAGAGTTTATCATCCAAGGTCACTGCCTGGAGATTAGCTGAGAGACAATAATGTGGGGGCCACCACACTGTGTGCAGACCGCCTCCTGAGCCATGGTGGGGCATAGCCCATGCTGCCAGGGAGAGTGCCCACCCAAGTGGGCATCTTAAGTACTTCCCTTGATGCCAAAAGAAGTACTGAAAGAGCCATGGCTTTTTAGAGCTGGACCTGACTTTATGCCCCCTGCCCCAGGCACGTCCGCAGGACGGCTGCCCTTTCCTTAAAGGCTCCTGGGATGCATGGCCGTGTAACCTCCCTAGGAAAGAATGCAAGTGTCCTATGACTGGGGTCTAGACTTCTGAGGCCCTTCGTGCTCCAGGGGCATCGATGCCTCTGCTGGGAGGGCAGGGAGTCCTTCCTTCCAGGGAACCCCAATCTCCACAGCTTGGGCTAACTGCTACTGTGTTCCTCAAGTCTCTGCATTCATCAGATGCAGAGCAGGTACTGGACAAAGGCCCACTGAAATGGGATGGCAGGTTTAGGGACTGCAGGATCCTGTTTATTCTGTAGTCACATTCTGGGCACCAGGGACACGTGGAACTTGCTAATCCTGCAGCCCCTGTGAATGCTCGCTGACTTAAAATGGACTGAACCCATGGGCACCATTGGTCTCGAGGAGGGCCCCAGGCCACAGTGGAGCAAGGAGCAGATTATGGGCACTCTGACCAGCAGGCTGAATGAATTTCGCAAATACTCTGGGGGCAGTGACCTGGAGCTCAAATGTCATAGCAATCCTGGGATTTATGCCCTCCGGGGAAGCAGTCCCCAACAGTCTGGGGGGGCCTTAGAGGGGGAGGAACACTCTCCCCACCCACACTCTTCCCCTTCCCTTTGCCTTCCACTCCACTGGTCAAGGTCAAAGATTTTCCCTGAGCCCTTTGGCCACCCTGCCCAATCCTCACAACCAGCATGTTGCCTCATTCCCTCCCGCTTCTAGCCCAACCTCCCTCTGCTCCAGGGGCTCATTCCAGGTCCAGCAACAGTCCATGCGTGGAGAAGCCTCCAATGGCATCTGGTTCTGCTGACTTCTCATCTCAACTAGCCACATACATTCTGGATGAAGAATGCCCACTCCACTCCACTCGGGGCTATAGCGAATGTAGACATTCCCAAGAGAGAAAAGGAAGTTTGGGCATCCCCTGTGTAGTGGGATGCCATTCCTGGCCCTGAGAGTGTCCTGGCTTCAGATGAGGAAGCCAACATGGGGGAAGGCCTCTCTAGCTTGTGGGAGAGTCAGCAGTGCCTGGAGGCAGGGCCATAAGTGTGGTCCTGTCCTGGACCAGGGATGTGCACAAGATGATCTCATTCATTCCTTTCTATCCTGAAAGCCTGGGCTTCCGCAGGAGTTCACCGCCAGTTTGCCAGGAGGCCAAGCGCCCCCATCCAGCCTTTAGGCAAGGGCAGAAGCTTTTAAGGGCACTTCCCCCAACCAGAGCTCCATAAATGCCCACGTGAGACCCTGCAGAGGGACATGTGTCCCATGAAAGGGAGGACACAGGTCAGAGGCACTGCATTGGAGGCCCAGTTCCAACTAGATCAGGGGCAGAGAGTTCACAGGGTGGAAAAGCTCCATGGCTTTGATAGGACCAAGAAAACAGGGCAGAGAAAGTGGCAAAAGATAGACATGTGGTCACCATGCCACAGGGGACCAAGAGAAGTTCAGTGTCTGGCTGCAGCCTGGAACAATGCTTTCAACCAAGAAACTGAAGATCTGGGTTCCAATCCTGCCTCTCCCACTTCCTGGCTTACTTCACCTCAGGGAGTGGGCCTCAGTTTCCTCCTCTGTAAGATGAGGGGGTTTTAATCAATGGCCTCTAACGTCCCTCCTGGCTCTCAATCTGATCCTATTATCCAGCCTCTGTCTAGTTCAACAAAGACCAACCCCTTGTTAACATGGGCCAGGCACTATACTGGGTGATGACAATATGAAACGGCCCCTGTCTTCTGGGAGCTGACACTCTTGGGGGGCTCAGGAAATCAGCACGTGCCCTGAGAAGACAAAGGAACCCCAAGCTGGGGGACAGGGCCTGGTTCCCATCTCAAAGGTGCTGCTTGAGCTAAGCCTTGCAGGAGCTCAGGATGCTGAGAGAACTCTGTAGGCATGGAGGCTGGCCAGCCTGTACAAAGGTATGGAGGAAGGAAATGGCAATCATGACAGTAACAATAAGTTCTAATGTTTCCACAGCACTGTGCCTAGACAATCTCTGTGGAGACTGAAAGTCAGGTATGGAAAAAAGCTGAGTCGGAACAGGAAGGTGTGAGAGGGAGCGGCACGAGCTAAGTCTGCACAGACAGATGGGAGCCACAGCACGGATGGCTGTCAATGCCAGAAAAAGGAGCTTTTATTTTAGCCCAGAAGTTTCTCAAGGAGTGCCCTGGTCAGGCTGGAGCAACAGGAGAAGTGGGTGGAGGCTGGAAAGGGCAGGAGGGGTGCAGATGAAAGGAGATGCTGAGGGGACCCCCGAGCAAGTGGCACCATGGTCACAAGGCCATGAGTGGGCCTCAGACACCCCAAAGCTCCCTTACGCAATGGTGAGATCAAGCCAGGACACCCTGAAACCTCAGGAGTCTCCATCTCCAACACGCCCTGCCTGATTCTCTTCAATGCATCTGAGAAAGTCTCTCCTTCCAGTTGTGAGAGATCACTCGCTTTACCCTGATGAAGTGAGGCCCAGAGAGATGAAGTCACTTGCCCAGGGTCACAAAGGTACTTCTTAAAGAGGAGGAGATCCGGGATTCAATGCCCCCAGTCCAGCAACCCTGCCACGGACCACACTGGAATGTGATAGCCACGTGTCCACCATGCTCCCAATGCCACACACCCATCAGGTACTAGACTCGGAACGTGGGGAAGAGCTCCGAACAACACCCACGAATGCCTGTAGCTGATGTAGCTGATCAGAGCTGGAAGGGCCTGAGCTTCCCTCCAGCCCCGTGCTTCCTGGCAGGGGACACAGGGCCTGGGAAGTAAAGCCATCTGGCCAAAGCCATGCCGAAGGTGAGAAGCAGAGGGCTGCCTCTGACTCTAACCCCAGCCTTCCTCCATCTGGCCCCATCTGGAAGCCCAACCTCATTTCCTGCTCTGAAAAAAGGAGCCAAGCTCTCCCACTGCCTCCAGCAGCAACTGGTCAAGAAGCCCCCTGGGAGGGAGAGGGCATCAGGAAAACACCCACTGTGAGAAGCAGGGTAGCCCAGGAAAAGGAATGCTAGATGTGGAGTCAGGAAAACCTGGCTGTATGACCCTGGACAAGCTACATCCCTTCCCTGAGGCTCAGTGTCCGCGTTAGCCAAGAGGGCTCTGAGCTCTCTAAAGGGCTTCAGAGGAAAGGATGGCATTCGTGGGTGTTGTTTGGAGCTCTCCCTCATGTTCTGAGGCCCCAGGCCATTCTGGGGAACAGGGGGCCGACCCTGGATCCACTGGAGAGTACCTCCAAGGCCTGTCTCCCACTCTGCCATCTCTCTGGCTCAGTTTTCCCAAAGTGGACAAAGAAAAGTAACAGTTGACATTTCCAATTTAAAAGGCCTTATCTTTGAGTTGCTGTCCCACTGCAATGAGTCAACAGAGACAGTGATGGTGCCAGGAAAAATTATGAGCGGGCCAAGTAGGCGAGAAACAGCCAGGACCAGGGGCTGGCTGAGACCTGCGCTTTAAGGCCTGGGCCCCCTCTCCCAGGGAAGACCAACCTCTCATCTGGAGAGTCCACGTGAAATGTCCTTTCAATGACCGTTGTCCACTGCAAGCATCGGATGACGAAGGTGTTGGGCCGAGGTCGCTCTGTTTTCATTAGCTGGCATTCTAGAGGGGAAGGGAGGAGGGCGGGGCCATCAGAGCCCAGGCCAGGGCACCCCTTTCCCCCAGAGACTGATTTCCTGGCCCTCCCCAATTCCCTTCCCACCTCCCTCTTGAAATGACTGCAGACTGACTTTCTGCAGAGCTCTCCCCACTTCCCCCAGACGGGAAGCACAGTGGCCATTCATGGGCCCCATCTCACTGCTGCTCAGCACCCAAACTTCGATGAGGCTCTATTCCCAATGGGAGCTAGCCAGCCCCTACTGAGGCGGCCAGGTGGCCTCCACGGGGCTTTCTCTAAGCATGGCTTTGGCCTCCCACATGCAGTTCGGAGTCAGCTGCCAGGCTCAGGAGAATGGAAGTGGCCTGAGGCCTGACTGCAGAAAACAGGGACAGAGGGAGCCCCCGAGGAGAGGCAGTTGAGGGTGCCAGGAGCCCTGGGCTCCAAGTGCAGCTCTGCCGTCAGCCTCCCGGGGAGCCCTGCAAGAGGCCTAGAGTTCACCCTCTGCATTAGCTCAGCAGTAGACTCCTTAGGGTCTTACCTGCTCTTCTCACAGATAAACTGAACTTTGTACTGGAAGGGGCCTTCGAGAGCCTCGTTTTACTGAGGACCAGTGCCACTAGCTCAGGGAATCCCCCCAAGTCATCCTCTGTAAGCGAGTCAAGTACCATCCCACCCACTACCTCCCAAAGAGTCCACTGGCCTCAGGCTAGCCCATGCTGGGCCTGTGCTCTGTCTGGCCAGGCCTCATGGCACACCAGCATAGCTCTGGGCTGGGCCACAGCCCTGTCCCTCAGGGTCGGTGTGGCTGCCAGTGTCATTGTGGGGAAAGCACATGGTAGACCAAGAAGAGTGAAATAAACCTGAGCTCCAGTACTGACAACCTGAGGGATGGTGATGCCCCCTATCCAAGGGTAGATGGGGCCCGAGGCCTGCCCTGGGGCCGGCCCCAGGCCTGGACAAAGGAATCTATGCTCTCCAGAGGCCCAATGATCAAGCAAGGTGGTATCTCAATCCAACTCCCCTCAAAACTTTATTCCACAAACCTGCTACGGAAAAGTTATTTAAAGGGGGCAAACTCTGGTCAGGGACCTCTGGCCTCTCTTTGTACCCGATGAATGAACCATCACTTTTTAACAGGAAGTAACGAGGTCTCCAGGTCTTGATATATTCACCTGAAAAGAAGAGAGGAGAGGTCAGAGCAAAGCAGATCCCTATGTCCCCAAGCTAATCCCAGGAGAGGGCCACTGAGGCAGGGCAGGCCCAGGGCCCCGGGAACATCCCCCCAGCCATGGGGGTGGGTATACTGGGGGCAGGCCATGAGAGAGACAGGCAGATCCTTTCTCCCTCTAGAACTCAGTTACATTCCAGGCTGTAGATGCTTGGGGAGTGACTCATCAGAGAGCCAGCAACAACAGAGACTGGGAGGGAGACTGGGGGAAGGGGCGGGATAGAAAGGAGAGGAGATGGGCAGGGGAAGAGGGAGAATCAAGGGGGGAGAAGGAGAGAGCAAAAGGAGGAGGGGGAGGAGGGAGGGCGAGAGAACATGCCGGCTTCTAGGAGAGAAACCTTAAGGCAGTGGCAGGTCTGGGAAGAGAGGTAGGGAAGGGGCCTCTGGCTGACGCAGGGCAAGGCACTGGGCAAGACCCAAGTATGGCAGAGGTCACAGTATGACGGGCTTCTCCCTAGCTGCAATACCCCCGGGGCAGCAACCCCATAACTGACTGGGGTTGCTTCATGGCCTACGGCCTTAACCCGGGGCCTACTGCTTGGCCCCTCTTCTCACCCCACCCCCTCTCCTGTTCTTGGTCCATGGCTATTGCTCTCATAAGCTAGAGATATGTTCTGGGCCCGGGCAGAGTCCCTTTCACCCCAAAGAAATCTGCTGTGAGACAATGATTCCAGCCTGGGCTTGGAGGGACAGGCTTTTTTCTATGAGAAAACCTAGGAGGTAAAGTGGGAGCTGAAATGCTGGAGGGATCTGGAGGGCCTTGGAGGAAAGGGGGGAGAGAAGCTGGCCCAGGCCCCGGGAGCTGTGTCCAGATGGCACTCAATCACTGGCACCCCCACACCAGCTGCTTTCTGGTGCCTAGAGAAGGCAGCATCTGTGAGAAGCAGGACCCCTAGGGAGAGGGAAAGCCAAAGCCAGGGCCAAAGAAGCAGGCATGGAGGCTCCAGAGAAGAGGTGACCCCTGAGGACTGAGGCCCTCTTGATTGTTCTAAGCACAGCCCTTATCTCCAGGGATCACTCATCACCTTGCTTAGCCTGGGGCTCTCACTGGCCCTCTCAGAGCCCAGGAGAACAGACCCACTAGTCTTTTTCACTAAGGACTCAGGATGAAATGCCTAAGTAGCAGCTCCTCCAGGAAGGCCTTCCCAAGGCCTGGCCCCCCAACACCACTGCTGTGGCCCAGCTGGCCAGCTCATTCCCCAATGGCTCCCCACCCAAGGAGAGGCCATGTGGCTCTGACAGAAGATGCTGGTCCTGCTACTGCCACCACCTGCCCTCCTCCTCCTCCCTGCCAAGGGCAGCCACAGCTTCTGAGGGCTCCTAGACCTGCAGCAGGGCTCTGCATGGGGCCCAGGGAAGCCAATGCCAGCTGTGTCCAGCCAGCAGCATGAGGGGGCTAATGGCACCACCCAGAACCACCTCCCAACAACGTTTCTCTGGTGCCCTAACGTTTGCATAGGCCTCTGTCCACAATGGTCCTGGGACAGAGCCACAACAAACAGCATTTCCGTTTTATAGACGAGGAAACTGGGGTTCAGGAAGGTGACCTAGCCCTGTCACCCCAGCTGGCCCCTCCAAGTCCTTGGGGGTGCCAGGAGGAACAAGGGACATTACAGTCACCAAGCACTTGGCTAGCCTTCCAATGCTATCCAGTTGTGAGCTCTGTCCGTGGGACCACACAGAGGGACTGAGCAATCAGAGCTAGGGCAGGAGGGAACCCCTCAAAGATCACTGAGTCCCACATCTCATTTTCCAGATGAGGAAACAAGTTCAGCAGGATTCAGTAACTTGTCCAGGGTCATACAGCCGGGATTGGAGATAGGATCTGAACCCAGGCCTGCCTCTGGGTCTGGAGCTCAGTCTGGCCCCTGTGTTGGGGGGCGATCCCAGCCAGACCCCCTGGGGACACAGCCCAAGCCCCTCCTCACCTCTCTTGTGGAGCCAGCCTTCTTTGACGACAGACACCTCGTTCATGGTGGCGCCCAGCCTTGCCACTGCCTCGCCAGGGACGAGTCAGGCGAGAGTGCGCCTGGGGAGCCACGGATGGAGCACGATCTGCTGGGGAGAAAGGGGCACATTCCTACCCGAGGCACAGCTGTTCCCACAGAAGCCTCCCTCTGACCACCCAGCTCACTCTGTCATTTACACATGCACACACACCTCACCACACACGCATGCACACGTACGCACACACCTCACCACACACACATGACACTACACCATACTATACTCATACATATACCACACCCACACCCACATATATACACAACCACACCCTCCCACCCCTATACTACAAACACAAACACATGCACCCTCCTCACCCCCCATAACACAAAGCTAATTTGGATTAGGTCCAAGATTCAAACATTTCCCCCACGTCCTTGGGATAGAGGGAAATCAGGGCTGCCTGGAGGTCCCTGGAAGAAAATTTAGGGCCCCCCCATGTAATTCAGTGCCGATGATGGTAAGCTCTCATCCCTGAAGCCAAGCTAAGTCACTTCCCCGGGAGGCTGATTCCTCAGCAGTGAGAGTACAGGGGCAAATGCAGGTGTCTCAGAGCACACAGCTGAGCCCCCCTGAGAGGGGAATGCCCCTTAGCACTCTGGACAGGATGAGAACAATTCTTCACGGAGTGCTCAGGAAGGTGAGGAGGCCAGATCAGCCTGAATGGGAAGACAACCAATAGCCCACGTCCTGGGGGAACTCCTGGTCTGACAAGGGGATGGGGCCAGCAAGAGACACAGTCCTCGGATTCTCTAAAAGAAGGATCTCAAGGTGGCCAGCACAAGGCCGGCCCCCAACAGGGCCTCGACTCCCGCGTCACTCACATGCCAATAGGCTGAGCTAAGTGGGTGAATCAGACAGCCCCAGGCAGCCCCAACACAGGCAGGACCTCTCTGAAGAGGGCCTCTAAGAGGCTGGGGTGTGAGGGACCCCCTCAGCTATCCCCACCAAGGCCTCATCCATCCCCGGAGCACAGAGGCTTTGGCTGTGGGGTGTCCAACACCCTCCCTGCCCTCTGCTCTGGGCCTGGGCTGGGGGTTCACAGGCACCCAGGGCTCCAGCAGCATATCCCCCTCCCCCTGACCATGTTGGGAGGTGCCAGGGTAACTGCATAGATGACTGGCCTTCAACAGTTTCTGTGTATGCAGCTAGCAGGCCTCCAGAGGGGTTGCAGGGATGGGAGGGAGAAAGCAAGTCAGGGACAGCTGCCTTCCCCACACCTGCCCAGAGCTGTTCTGGGAGAGGCTGTACCCTGGACCCCTGGGAGGCCAGGACCCAGGGACCCACGCCAGGAGCTCAAGATAGAAGCCAAGGTCCCTTCCCTCTCCCACCCCTCCTCAGAGAGCAGCTGACAAATGCACAGGCCCGCTGACGCCAATAGCCTCTTCTCTAATTCCTGGAGTGGAGGAGAAATGCCTCCCACCTTCTATCTCTCCCATGGTCATGAGCTCAGAATGGGCTCCACCAGGGGGTCCCCTCACCTCAGCTTCTTCCCCCACCCTCAACTGGATCTCACACACACACACACACACACACACACACACACACACACTCACGCACTCTCTCTCTCTCTCTCTCTCTCTCTCTCTCCCTTTTCTAGGGCTTAGGAAGCAGGAAGCAATGGAGTTATCACAAGCCACTACATTATCCAGCCAAGGAAAGGGCATTTTCCCAGTTCGCCTGAGGACAGCCTGTCAGGCCCGCCAGTTAGGAGCCAAGGGAGGGCCCGTGAAGGGCAGTGATCAGCCTCAGAGACTGGAAACCTTCTGGGCATCATATTTCTCCTGTTCATTTAGCAACTCCAGGGTGAGGGGTGCAGGGAGGCACCCGTCAGGGCTGGGCACCTCCATCCTCCTGCCCTGAGGACCTCCTGAAATGGCAGGAGTCCTGCAGTGGCATGCTGCCCAATGGCCCACCCAGATGCCTCTGGCCAGGGGCCCATCAGGGTCAGGGTTAGGAAGAGGACAGGACGTCCTTATTCCAGCCATATTTGGGGGCTCCCAGGCCTCAAGACCTCTCCCCACCCCCAGGACGGTTCAGACAGCTGTCCCCCCATAATCCTAAGAGAAACTCCTCTGGTTGTTTGTCCTCCAGCCCCAGAGTTTCTGCCACCCTAGCCTGGCAGGGCACTCCGGGTAGGTGGATCTGCTCTTTCCAGTTCAGAAACGAAACACACACTCCTCCTGGATACCAGCCCAGTTGAGAAATTCTGAAACCTGAACCCCCCTGCCTGGCAGTCATTCCCCAAACTCCAACAGGCTCAGCCTTTAGAAGGATCTGCCTGTCATCCTACGCAGAGGGCCCTGGGGCACAGTGGAAAGAACACTTCCCCTCTCTGGGCCTCAGTTTCCTTCCCAAGCAGATTAAGGGGGATGGCCTGGAGGGCCTCTCATGTCTGACATTCTGTGATCCAGAAGAGACGGTAACAGACACTAAATACAGTAAGCAATGCACGCTCTGAACTCCCTGCCCAGGACCTAACATGGGACCTCCGCTGGGAGGAGGGGGCATCCTCTCCCTACAAGGGCTCTGGCTGCTTTCCAGCATGCTACGGGTCAGGAAAACCTGCTCTGAGCAAAGGTGACAGCTGGTGGGGAGTGGGGACAAAAGTGGTAAGGGGGCTGCAGGGGCTCCTGGGCAGCACCTGAGCTGGAGAAGCATGGCCTCTGCTGGAAGCCAGGAGGCAGCTGGGCTGAAGCTTCTGGTTGGAAAGCTCTCCTCTCTCCAGGGTGGTGAGGAAGGAATGGAGACTGCTAGTAGCCACAGGACTCTCCTTGCCCAGAAAGTCAGTGTCATCTACCTTCTCCCACAAGCAAGGGCCTGGTGAGATGGCAGGTGTAGCCTGTGCCCACGGGACAGTGGGAGGCTAATGGTTCGATGCTGGCAGAACCTCAGCCCTGTACTCTCACCCCTGAAGAACAATAACCTGGATTCAGAGATGTGTCCCCAGACATGGAGCATCGCCAATGCATTAGCTCCCTTGGGAGGAGTGTGCTATTGGTCAGAGTGCTGGACTTGGGGTTGGAGAGATCTGAGTTCAAATTCTGCCCAAATGAGGATGACGGTGATATATTTGGTGAATCCTAAAGCTCAACAGGAAAAGGGGCTCCTGTGACATGCTATCACCACCAAGAAGTTGTCTTGAGTTAGCTAGCTGTGATGGCGCACCCCCCCACCACCACCACCTTGGGATTCTCTTGGTTATACCCACATGTGCCCACATCTCCTGCGATGGAATACAAGCTTCTGGCCTTGCAGAGACTCCATGTGCAGCATGGAACACATGGAAGCACTTACTTCCTGTAGGTGACTGGCTGATGACCCCCGGCCCCAGACCCCCAGTGCACACTAGACTGTTTTCTCCATCATACTTACGAAGAACAGAGCCCCACCCCAAGCCCCAAATCAGACAACCAGCAGTGCAGTCAGCACCGACCAAGCCTGGCTGGAGCTGCACCCTCAAGGCCTCATCTGCTTTCCTCCTCTCTCCATCCCTCCCCAGCCCATATCCTTCAGAGGTGCCATGGGGATGGAGAAAAAGTTCCCAGATGAGAAGGTGCAGGACAGATGACATGCCAATTAGCCCTAACCCAGATCATCCACCTGAAATGAAGCCACTGGGGGCCAAGAAGTATGTGCTGCTGGCATCCCAGGCCCTCTCCCCAAGCACTTGGTGTTCCTGAGGCTCACCTGTGCCCCACCGCCCGAGTCAAGCCCCAGCCGGGCTTCTGCTGAGTGTGAAACAGGCCACCCGAGAACACTGAGCTAATTTCCTGGAAAAGGCCTACTCTTGTCTTTTGTCTGGGGTCAGGCAGTTACTGGAAAAGCAAATAAATAGGACCAGAGGGAAAAAAAAGCAACACACAGAGCAAATGAAGCCGAGAGGCTCTGCCAGATGCAAGCTGGCTGTCATCTGCTGCAGACACTAGCAAGGAGACCTTCCATGGTGGAGGAACCATGAACCAGCCTCACAAAGGATGCTATGAGGTCCTGGCCCTGTCCCAGTGCTAGGGACCACAAGACAAAATGCAAAGCATCCCTGGCTTCATGAGGCTGACATTCCATCTGCTCCAAGTGAAAGCTGGAGGATCTGGATACAGGCTCAGAGAACCTAGATTTGTGTCCTTAGGCTGGATGCAACCACTTCAGCTGTCTGGGTCTCAGGTGCCATAGAATGGAGTGTGACTAGGGGCTCCAGGAAGGACATAGCTCTCTGACCTCAGTTTCCCACCACTGTGTCTCCAGGACCTGGCTCAGAGTAGGTACTTAATGAGGCTCCATGACCCCAGGATGCCTGAGGCCCTTCCCCACAGTCTAGACCAGCCTCTGAGCTCCAGACAAAAATGCTTCCGTGCTCAGGGCTTGGTCAGCTCAGTCTCTGTCTAGGTGCCTCTAGTGATGGGAGACTCACTACTTCTCTGAGCAACACAGGCCATGGTGGAGCAGTTTTGGTTGTTAGAAAGGCTTCCCTCCTGTCCAGCTGAAGAATGCCACTCAGCCTGAGCCCCAACCTCTGTCATCCCTCTCTTAAATGAACACCCTTGGCCTAAAGCAGAAATGAGCTGAGCAAGGGGAAGGAGGTTGGCCCCTGCTCTTCAAGGTCCCACCTGAAGCAGGAGCAGGCCAAGAAAGCCTCCTCATAACATGCCACCACTTAACACATTATTACTTCCAACGTCAAGGACAGATGTGACCCTACACCGAGCCCAAGCCCAGAAGGCCTGACCAGGGCCCCTGAGCACACGGCGCCCCCAAAGACCTTCTGGTTTCTGCCACAGGCCAGTTTTTACTAAGCAAGGCTAGGCCTGTGTTGCCAATGCCTGCCTACCAAGGGCCTTGAGACGACAGCCCTGCCCTCTGCACCAGCTCATCGGTCTCACAGGGTGGGAACCTAACTTTAAGTTTATAAACTTAATCACTAACTGTTTTCTGAATGCCTACTATGTGCTAAGCCAACAGGGGAGCCCCCGAAGTCCAGGATCCTCTCTCAGACAAGGGCACCCAAAGATATTTCCCCTCCAGGCCTAATGAGAGGTCCTGGCATGAATAAGCCTTGACTTTTATATACAAACCAATTCAACTAAGCATTTATTGTGGATGAGTTGTGTCTTACTCTCTGTGACCCCATTTGGGATTCTCTTAGTCAGGTTTCTGGGGTGGTTTGCCATTTCCTTCTCCAGTTCATTTTCCAGATGAGAAAACTGAGGCAAACAAGGTGAAGTGATTTGCCCAGGGTCACACAACTAGGAAGTGTCTGAGGTTGGATTTGAACTCAGGAAGAGTCTTCCTGATTCCAGGCCTGGCGCTTTATCCACTGTGTTGTCTGGATACTCCAAGCATTTATTAAGCACCTACTATGTGCCAGGCTCAGTCTCAAATGCCAGGGATACAAAGCCAAAAGTCCCTACCCTCAAAGAGCTTACACTCTCCAGGGTAGATACAGGAGGCAGAGGGGTAAGAACACACAGGATGAAGGAGAGCACTCCAAGGAGAATGCCTCGGCTTCCCTACCTCTAACATCTCCCTAACAACAGGCCTAGGGCCTGAAAAGGCAGGAAAGGGTCTCCTCAGGCCCCCCTCTGCCTGGGAGCGCCAGGAAAGCCTGAGGCTGTGCCCAGGTCTTGGGCCTTCTCTGGACAGAGGCCAAACATTACAGAAGGGCCGAGTGGGATCCCAGCTCCTCCCAAGGCCACCAGGACTCCCAGCACCAGCCATGGCCATGGAAAAGGTTGGGAGGCCAACGAAAGGACAACAGCATGCTGGTACGAAGCCAAGGACATGGGAGGGGATGGAGATGACAGGGCGACAGCAGATCACCCCCCAAAGGGAGCAGCGACCTAACACCCAAGAGCCCCGGCTGCTCAACGTGCTCAATCCTTTAATTAGTCATAGTTCCAAAATGAGTGTTTACTTGTATTATAGATGAAGAGACTTTCTAGGCTCCAGGGTTTGGGATGAAGTCTTCAAAAATCCCCCAACAAACTGCCATGTTCTTGTGGAGAGGTGAATTGGGAAGAAAGGTTTAAACTAACTCTCCCCCCAAGCCATTAGCAAAGAAAGACTTAGCTGATAGAACTACAGAGGAGGTTGCGGGGGAGGGGCCAGGCCCTCTGCCAATCAAGGCTGGTCAGATATTTCAGCTGGGCAGGCTATCTATAGTCTGGCTTTAAATTCTGATTAGACTGTAAGCTCCTCTTTTTGAAACCCCAGCACTGAGCACAGGGTGTGGCACACAAGAAGGGCCCTCAGGCACAAGGAGATGTTTGGTGGGAAGCCCCTAACTACATGGGAGAGGGTGGTCAGAGGAATGACCACCTGTCATTCCTGGTCATCAGCCCCATCCAGGGAGGTTAGGACAAGGACCATGATTCCCATCTTACAGACAAGAAAACTGAAGGTCCATTTAAATGGCATGCCCAGGGCTCTGTCCAGGTCCTTCAACTCCAAAGTCAGTGCTCTAGGTTACAGGAAATGTCAATAATGTTCAGTAACTTGGGCCAGGTCAGGGGAAGAGGAAGGATGCTAGGCTCCAAGTCCAGAGGGGCCTGAGTTCAAATCTTAACCCTGCTGTTCTGTAGTATCTGTTTAAATACTCTGGTGAAATCACTGAACTGCTCAGGGCCTTGGTTTACCCAACTGTATGAAGGGGAGAAGAACAAATGAGCTTGCTCCCTCCTAGGGTCATAAGAAAAGCAATGTGTAACCCCCAGGGAGCTCACCAGTGTGTGTCTTATGAAGTCCTTCCTTTAAACTGGGGGGAGTCCTCAGGAGGCAGCAGTTCTACACCCTCCTTCTACTGAGTGGGTAAGTGAAGGCCAAGAATGGGAAATGACCTGCTCAAGGTCACATAGTCAGCCAGCAGCAGGGGTGGGAGGCTGAACCCCAGTCTGACTCTTGTTCCACACTCCAGCCTCTCCTGGAAGTGGCTAACAAGGTCAGTGGGTCTTCAGTTAAGGGCTCAAGTCTGACAAGGCCATCCTGACAAAGGCCTGAGACCCAGACCCTGAAGCCCAAGGTCCCAGAGATCCGGGATTCAAACCCACCTTGTAGCCCCTGACTCCAACAGTCAGCTCAACTACAAGTGGGCCATTCCCCACACCTGGCCTCATGTGCCCTCTGGATGGTCCTAGTAGGGGCCAGACCTGCAGGAAGCACTCCCAGAGCCCAAGGAATGCAGGAAGCACTGGTTCATCTGCCCCAACTGCTGGGAGTTTGCTCCGGTCAGTCCAGCTAGAGCTAAGAAGAATGCTGGCATGGCCCTGCCAAGGAGTGGAGATGGACCCCCCAACAAGCCTGGGCCTCCAGCTTACTACAGGCAGGTTCCTTCCACAGGGAGGTGAGAAACCAGCTTGTTGACAGCTGAGCCAAGGAGTTACTGAGCTGACCACATCCTGCCGTCGGCCCAGTCGCATCACCACGAGGACCACAGCGTCCTCGGCCTTTGGGGGGCCACAGTTAGGGGAAGGGGGCCACCTGGGGACCAAAGAGAACATTATCTTCCTGGTACAGCTGGAGAGCCGGGTACAAGATGACTCTATTAGGAAAAGTGGGGCTGGTAGGAAATGACACCTAGTCCCTGCTGCTCCTTTCAGAGACCCCCCCCCCCCCCCCCCCCCATCCTATGCCTTCCCCCTGCCAATGCTGAGGCTCCCAAGGTCTGACAGTTCAAGAAAGGCCTTCACAGCCAGAAGGCAACTTCCCACAGGGATTGGGGTATTTACCAGCTGCCAAAGAATCTGTTCAACCTGGCTATGGGTGGAGGGGCATCTGGGTACACGGAACAGGCCCTCCTCCATCTGCACCTCCAACAAAGTAGCCAATGAAAAAGCTCTAGCCCAAAGGTCCGGGTGCACACATGAGATCTTCAGAGCAGCACCCCATCCACTGTTCTTGCCTCCTGCCCAGGCTCTCTGCTCCCCGGGCTCCCATCTCTGTGGCCCTCAATCTCAGACTATTTCAAAGACGGCTCTCCTCACATCCCTCAGAAGTCTTCAAAAGCGGCTAAATTGCTTAAGCCAGAAATCATGACCCTGCAGAGTCTAGCTTCAATTTCCCTTTCTTCTAGTCTTATTCTCCCACTAGTCCAGTACAGTTGAACCATGCACAGTGTCCCTAAGCAGATGCTGAGTTTTGGGAGACAGCAGGGTATGCTGGGAAGGGCCTGGCTCTGGAGTCATGGACCCAAATTAGAGTACTATCTCTGAGAAGGACAACATGCATGAACCTGGACAAGTCACGTCCCTCAGGAAGGGCCTGGCTCTGAGGGCCTCTGAAGAGGGTGCTTCTTGTTCCCTCTGTCCTTTTTGCTGCCCTTCCCCCTCTCCACCTTTGCTTACGTCCTTCCTCTATGCCAATGCCTCACAATGGCCCCCTAGTCGAATATGAGCACCCAATCAGGGCCTGGTGCCTGGTTAAAGCCCACTTCTTCCCACCTACCAAAGAAGAGGCTGGCCTAGAAGGCCCCCAGGATCTCTCTGGTCCAGCTCACTCCAGCCACAAGCATCTCTTACTTAGAAGCGGGTCCTGCCCTCAAGAAGCAGCATCAACAGAGCCAGAGAAATGAGAGCAGGTGCCAACCAAGCCTCCAAACCCCACCAACAGCCCCATTTTACATCTGTAGAACCTGAGGTCCCAAGGAGTGAAGGGACTCTCCCATTATTATCCTGCTGAGCACTGGGGCTCTATCACTAACAAGGCACCCACTGTGTATTAAATGCTGGGGCTCTGTCACCAATACTTCACAAGCACCTACTATGTGCTGGGCACAAAGAATGGAACAACCCCTCCTCGCAGGATTAGGCAGACAACACACACCTTCATGAGAAGACATAAAAAAGGCGAAATCATCTGAGGAGAGTCGCAAAGTCCTCCATGGCCAAGGTGGCATTTCAACTGAGCTTTGAAGGAAAAGAAGAATTTAAAGAAGCTGCTGCCAGGAGGGAGAGCACTCCAGGTGGGGGGACAGCCATTACAAAGGCCCGGAGATGGGAGTGCTATGGGCAAGAGGATGCCAGGGGCCCAAAAGGGCCACTTGTGAGACTCCTGCCCCCAGGGCAATGTCCCCCACACCACAGGCTGCACAGGGAGGAGGAGGGAAGAGCAGCAGTAGGATGGGCCCATCCTGGCCCGGAGGGACTAAGATGAGCATGCCTGCGGGGAGACAGGCTCCAAGGAGGTCTCAGCGCCCATCAGCTGGCTGAGGACCACACAAACAGACACACACACATACATGTGCACAAGGGAGACAGGAAGCTGCAGGAAAAGCCAGCACAAAGCCCAAATGGCTGGAACAGAGTGCACAAATGGGAGAAACAATGGGTATAAGGCTGAAAAATTTAGGAGCTGAACCAGCTCTTCTTTGCCGAAGGCGCACTGCCTAAAGATACACTGTCTCCTGAAGCATGCATTGCAACTCCCCTTTCATTACTGTTACTTGCACATGTGTCTTAATTCTCCTCCCTCTCTTGCTATTAGCAAGACTGTCTCCTGGCTCTTGGCAGCCAGCATGCTGCCTCAACCAGGACACCGAGCACAACTAGGTACCCGATGGTCTTTGGCACAGCCTTGGCAGTGTACATGGATGACCTCTGTGGTCCATTCCAGATCTAAAAGTAAGATTCTTTGTTCCCCCTGCCTCCACCAGCTGAATGTGTGGCTGGGTGGGCAGGGCCTCTCATATGTCCTTGTATTCCCAGGGCCCTGCAGAGTGCCTGGCACCAGATGAAGCTTGCTGAACTGAACTCCAAACGGGATTGGCAAACTAAACCCTGTTTTGGGTCCCCAGTCATTCCCCTCCTTTCCCGGATGGCCTCCATGCTGCTCCGCAGACACGACTTCCTCTACTTCCTGCTTCCGCGTCTCTGATCAGGCTGAGGCCCCTGCTTGCCGAGTCTCTTATTTCTCCCGACGGCCCCCTCCTCCTGTCAGTTGTCCTTCAGGCTCCACCGATCACTAGGGACTCTCCCAGCCCTGCTCTGGTCACTGTGTACAGATCTGGTGTCTCACCTGTGCTCTGTGGACACAATGTCTGCGTCTCACTTTTCTACCTGCAGCCCGAGGGCCCGACGACATTTATTCTAGATGCTTAGTGCTTGCAGATTCCTAGAAGCTACACTGCCCATTCGCTGGGCTGGTCCTCTCCTTACCCCCTGGCCCCCCATGCTGCCACACTCACTACTAAGCAAAGGCTCGGGAAGAGCCTCTGGCGGGAGATGGTGGCAGCACTGAAGGGGCACAGAGGGCTGGATCTGGGAGTCATGAAAGAGGCCCTGGCTGTAAATGCCACCGTATGCTGTGCCTAGGTTTGCGGTCTCCTAACCAAGCCCTTCCGGGGTTGCTGGGAGGATCCAATGAGAAACTATGAAAAGCCCAAGGCCTGGCATGGAGGAAGTGAGATGGAAATGTCAGCTACTCATCTTGTGACAATCAGGTTTGGGAGCATCAAATGAGCCACGAGATGTCAGGGCCTTTGTCGCCTTCAAATTGCTCCATGACCATCCCAGATACGGTGCCCTATAGACAGGCCCTTCTGCAGAGCTGCAGGTGACTAAAGCCCAGAATTGGGACAGGCCAAGAACAAACAGGAAAGAAGCCCCTCCTCCCTGAGGCAAGCCAAATCAAAGACCCTGCGAAGGCATTCTGATAAGGCCATGGCAATGTAGCGGAGGCAGAGAAAGCCCCCCACAAATGACCTCTCCAGAGCTACTGGGGGCCTGAGATGCCAGTTAACCTGCAGAAAACCAGAAACAGGCTCCTGGCCATCCAGGATGCTGCTGGGACCCAGTTCAGAGCCAGGTTTGGGAGGGATGGGGGATGCTGAGAAATTCCGCAAGAACAAAAAAGCCCCAAATGACATCCTCCATGTTGATCTCCAGCTGAAAAAACCAGCCTATGTTTTTCCTAGGCACACATTTATCTTCCTACTTGATGTCCAGAGCTCTGAGACCTCAAGCTGTGACCTGAGGGTAGGAGTGTGAATGTGTTTGGGGTATATACTCCCAGGAGACTGAAGGCAGAACTGAAGTTTCTAGATTTACCAAAGGATCCTAGCAAAGAAAGTGGGTGCCCATCAATTTGGGAACAGTTAGACACCTTGTGATACCAGAAAGTGCAGGAAAAGAAAAAGTGCAGATGGGAGGAATCCAGAGGAATGTGGGAAAAACGTGGGAAGTTATGTGAGTTGATACAGACTGGACAGTTCCTGAAACAACACGAAGGAAAAGATGGACAGAAGGAAGTGACAACCAAAAGTGACCCCAAAGAGTGGCCAGATGACCATGGGTGAGGGCCCCTGGGGGGTTGAAGGCCTCATACCCACCTCAGCTTAGCTTAACTGCCCTTTGTTATAGGGTGGTATGGGGGTGGGGGACAGATCCCCAAACATAAGGCCTATGAAAACAGAACCTGCCAACGGAACACAGAGGAGACGTTTTTCAAATAAGACAAAAGGATGCCAAGAGCCCAGAAGGGCCACTTGTGAGACTCCTGCCCCAAAAGAATGTCCCCCACACCACAGGCTACACTGCACAGGCCTGCACAGGGATAGGGAGGGAAGAGCAGCAGCAGGACGGGCCCGGCCCAGCCAGGAGGGCCTGAAGTGAGCATGCCTGCTGGGAGACAGGCTCCAAGGAGGTCTCAGCACCCAACAGCTGGCTGAAGAGCACACAGACAGATATAGACACAGACACACAAACAGAAACACACAGACACTCACACAGACACACAAACACAGACACACCAAACATACAAGCAGACACACACACACGAGACAGGAAGTTGCAGTAAGAGCCAGGTCAATAGGTGCACCTACTGTGCACCTGGTCCCAGGGAGCAAGAAGGGAAGGGAAGGCAAGAGAGAAGGCAGAGACAAAGGCAGGCCTCGGGCAGCTTGGGTTTCTGGAGGGCCGGCTTCTGAACTGAGTCACAGTCAGAGGCACGAGGCAGGAAACAAGTGCCCCAAGCCTCCCCTCCTCTTAAATGCCATCAGTGGGGGAGCTTTCCAGGGCAGCCAGAGGAGGGCCCAGAAAGGGCGGGGGAGGGGGGCAGAAGCTGCCACTGGCCTGTGACCTCTCTGAGTGACTGCTACTTCTGGTTCACCTCGCCACGCAGGGGAGTGAGGCTTCTGTTGGGCCTTGCTGGGCCTGCCCTGCCCTCCCTGTGGACGATGCTGAGGCGATCCTTAGCAAGCTCCCTTCCTCCTCTTCCCCTGAGGCCCGTCCTGTGCCCAGGTCTGCTTCCCCCAACTGGGGCCTCCTCCTCCCCGTCTTTCATCTGGAGGAGGCTACCACAGCCAACCCCACCCCCGCTCTGGCCTCTCTGGCGCAGACAGAGGCTGCTTAGGGTCCTTCCCAAGGAGAGAGCCCCGAGCTGCTTGGAAGCCCCAACAAAGTCCGGTGCTGAATCAGAGGCCAAGACAGAGCCTCCAGGACTGTCTGCTCCATTTTCTGGAAGCCAATCCACTTCCCCAGGCTGCCCAGCCCTCCAGCTGCTCCTGCTCCCTCCTCTCCTGTCTATTAGACCACTTCTAGGCCCTCCCAGGGAGAACATCAGCTCCTTGAGGGCAGGGTTTGGTTCTCAAGTACCTACCAGAGTGGCCTTTAACAAAGCCCTGCTGATCTACACAGTCACAGTGAAGACACCAAGGCCCCAAAAGATAACAGATGGTCCCAGGTTTAAAAAGAGAGGGGCCTTTTAAGGCCTACCTCTGATTGTATACACAAGGAAAGTGAGGCCAGAGGATGTCAGGTGACACTATGATGGTAAACGACAGAGCCAGAATCGGAACCCAGGTCCTTCAACTCCAAATGATTTGTTTGGCCCAAGGCCACTAGGCTAACACAAGAGCCTACAGCCCCTGGAGCTCTCTCCTCTTGGGCACACATCTCATTTTCTCAACCTCACCAAAAAAGTGGCTTTTTTTGGTGCCAGATTGGGCTCAGTCAATGACTTACTCTGGGTGCCTAAGGTGCCCTGCTGGGTTCCACCCATGACATGCTCTGGGTGCCCAGGGTACCAGCTGTGTTCTGCCCATAACTCGCTCCATGCCCCAGAACAAGTCCTTTCTTTGGGAAGCTTGATTCCAAGTCTCTTCCTGAAAAAAAGGGGGTTGGGGGAAGGGCTCTGTGACTATGACTATGCCAGTCAAGCAGGGGAAGGCCACCAAGCCTGGCTGACAGACTGTCCTCTAGATGAAAGCCGAGCCTGGCCAGGCTTCACTGCAGATAAAGATAAAAAGCCACTATCTGTGGTGGGAGGCAGAGAGGCAGAGGAGAGATAGCCAGGAGCAGCCATGGTCCAAAACAAAGGAATCACCAGAAGGAATGGAGACCTGAGTGGAAAAGCAAAGAAGAGGCCAAAGGACATTGAGGAGAGGAGGCAAGGGGAAGAGAAGCATAGAGAGCCAAGATGCCACCAGGGACCTCACCACTGGCCAGGAATTAAAGGGATGCCAAGTCAGGAGCAAGAGGGGTCAGCTGGAAGCAGGCCAAGTTAGGCTTCAGGCCGGAAGAACTTCCTCCAACTGAGAGCAATCCAAAAGCAAGAGGAGAAGCCCAGAGAGATACAAGGGGGTTACCTCCCGGCAGCTGTCAAACGTCAGCAGGCAGGCTGGAGGCCTGGGCCAGGGCCACTGAGGCCCCTTCTACCTGAAAAGCAGGCATGGCAGGCTTTGAATGAGGGAGGGAGAGAAAAATGGAGCTTCTGCTAACACCTGGTTCTAACTGCCAGGGAAGGTGTTCAGAAGGAGACAGATTCCTTCTGAAGAAGGAAGCTGAGGTTAATATGTAACATCAAACTGAGGGAAGCAGTAAGAGCTGGACAGGGCTGGGGCAGAGACATGGAGAGGCAGAGCCCAAAGGGTCCCTGGCCTACACAAAGGGTCCCTGGCCTGCACGAAGGGTCCCTGGCCTGCTCGAAGAGTCCCTGGCCTGCACAAAGGCCTGAAGAGCTCACTCACAGAGGGGAAGAAATGAGTTGGGTCACTGTCAGGTTGGGTGGGGAGGATCCAGATCAGAAGTTTAAGAGAGGTCCTGCAAGCCGGAGAGATCCGTGTCCTGCGTGGCCCCTGTGGGCCAGGGAGATGGTGACCTCCCCCAAGGAGGCAGATAATTAATCCCTTCTCCGTTCCCTCCCACCCCAACTTCACTCAGTCTGTCCTACTGCTCGGTTTCAAATGGCTCTACGTGTCTTTTCAAACTGACTCCCAGAACGTAAGAACCAGAAGTGACCGCAGGGACCACCTGTGTCAGTGCCAGCATGCCCGCCAAACCCTCCACATGTCCAATGAGAAGCCAGTCTGTGTGCTCAAAGAGCTCCAGATGTGCAGCTGACCCCCACCCTGGGGAAACCACTGCCCTTCTAGAAAGCTCCAAGGGCCTCCCCTGGAGGCCTGGGGGCTCTTCCTACTCTAATGCCCACAAGAATCAAGGTGATACCTCTTCCACATGAGGCCATTCAAATATCTGAAGGCATGACAGAGCACTGACCTTGGCACGAGGAGGACCCAAGTTCAAATCCTACCTCAATCACCCGACTTGAAGTGTGACCCTGGGCAAGTCACTTATCCTGTCTACCTTAGCTCCCTCATCTGTAAAATAGGGATACTAACATCTTACTCCCAGGCTTGTGGGGGTTGAGTGAACCCACGTAAATGTACTCCATGTTATTAGCGATTACAATTGTCCAGAAGAATCTTCTCTTGCTGCTACTTTTTCTCTCCTGCCTACACCAGAGGCATCTTCTCCGGCCCACACCCAGGCCAGTGCCCAAGTGACCACAAGCCACGGAGTCAGGAGAGACCCGCTCCCACCTCCCCAGCTTGCCAAACCAAGACTCTTCTCTGTCAAAGAGTGGATGAGATCAGCAGTGCCTGCCTCTGTGAGGATGCTGCAGGGATCAGAGGGGAGAGTGGACGCGAGCACTTACACAAACGTTGGCTGCTCTTTTCTGGCCCTCCTTGGGACTCCCACAGAACTTCCCCTGCATCTCTCCACATACACTCAGCAAACTCACAATGGTTGGTTTGCGGAGGTCGTATTTCTCTTCATTGACTAGTTTTGGGAGAGCACAGTCCCTCCCTTGAAGGACCCATGCCAAGAGGGTGCTCAGGAAATGTGTTGAATCAGTGGGAGGGGAGGGTCGCCTCAACTGGACTAGAAACTCATGGTGGGTAGGGATTATTCTCAGCAGCTAGTGACGGAGAAGTGCTTGGAAGTCAAAGGAGAAAAGAGAAAAGGATACAAGAAGGACTCCAGAGCCAAAGCATCGGGCCAGGTGAGGAAGGAGGATGAAGCCTCTTTGTAGTTAGAGAAATGAACGGGACGGCTCCCAAGAGTGATCTGCCTCTGACCTCCAACAGTGCTCAGAGCACAAATGGGCCCCTTTTAGGCGTAAGGACAAACCCAGACCAGCTTGTGCTGGACTCCTTTACGACCTCTGAAGATGGAGCACATAAGAGGTGGGTGCCCCCACCCCAGGGGCACTGATAAAGAGTCAAGGACCTGCTCACCAACAGACCCAAGCAGTTTCATGAGAGAAGAGGCCAAAGTCATCGGAAAGACAGTAGCCCTGACCCTCAGCTAAGAATTACCAGCACATAATCCTGCCTGGGGGTCAGCGAGAGGACTGGGGTGATGGTCATCCCTTGAGGTTCAGGGAACATTCAGAATTATCCCCAGACAAGGCTTATACTTAATGCTTTATAGGGGTTAGGGTTGGAAAAGTCTTTAGTCCTCCCTGATTCAACGTGCTCATTTTACAGATGAAGGATCTGAGGCTCAAGTGCCTGGTATAGACTCAGAAAGCCCTGAATGAGGCTCCTGCCTCACCTGGGGCTGCACAGACCTGGAGCAGGCCACTGAGCCTCTTAGCAGGTTCTGCTACTGTGAAATGGAAACTAATACCAGCAGCATTTGCCTCAGGGATGCAGCGTGCCTGCAAGAGGATAATTCAGGGAAAGACCTTTGCAAAGCTCGAAACTCAATATAAAACCAGTGACGATTACCATTATTGTCAAAATGATATATGAAGTCAGTTGTTATGGTTTTTTGTCCAAGGTCACCAAGGTCACCAGTAAGAGAGCAGAATTTGAACTCAAGCCTTCTGGATTCTTTCCAGTAGACCACATTGAGGAACCAGCTGTTTGCACACCTGCCACCTCCCTCCCCCCAGGAAAGTGCCTCCTCCTGCCTCGGTGGGGCAGATCGTCACCACCAACATCCTCCAGGGGAAACTCTCCGGGACTGGGACACATGGGGAAATCTCTTAATGAGATAGCCTCTGCGGAAGTGGCGGCTCTGTGGCGCTGCCAAGACAAGGGGCACTTACACCGGAGGAAACAACGCTTCCCCTCTGACCGCAAAGAGGCAGCTCAAACACGCCAGCTGCCCGGTCACCCAGCGAGCACAGCGGGGCACGGGCTGCCGGGGCGGGGGGATCGGGGCAGCACCCACTGAGCCGCCGGGGCCCCGGTTGACTGCCCCCCCCGCCAGCGGACCCCCAAGCTGACTGCCCCCCAGACTCCCAGCTGACCGTCCCCCAGCCCACAGACTCCCAGCTGACTGACCGTCCCCCGGCTCGCAGACCCCAGTTGCCCCTGGAGTCTGTGACTCCCCTAAATGACACCTCCCCCCGCCCATCCGTCCGCGGCCTCCTGTTGCCCCCACCCCCCCACTCCGACCAGCTTCCACCAGAAGCTGCCAAAGAAGGAAAACAAACCCGGACGGCGGCGGAGATAATGGGGGGGGGGGGGAGAAATTCACCCACAGAGAGACCGGGGCGGCGTGCGGGCCCCGGATCCCGCGGAGCCCAGGCGCTGGGCACACGAGGGCCCAGCCCGGGGCCCGAGGGGAGGGAGGACCCCCGGGCCAAGGTCAGGGTCGGCCTAGTCCCCCTTATGGACCCCGACCCGGGTCTGGCCTGCGCCCCCTCCTCCAGATCTGGGGCTTCCCCACCCCAACCCGGGATCCCCGAGGGGAGGGGCCCCGGCGCCACCGCCCCCTCCCAGCCCCCCCTCACCTGTCACCGGCGGCTGCTGCGGGTCCTCGGCGGGCGCCGGCTCCCGCCCATCGCCGTCCGACGGCGGCCTCCTACGGCGAGTCCCCGGTTCCCGGGTGGCCGTGAATCGTCCTTCCCGTCAGGCCCCAACGGCTCGCGCAGCAGCTCCGGAGCGCGCGCGCCCCCCTCCCGCCGCACTCCTCCCCTCCCTCCCGGCCCTCCCTCCCCGGCTCGAGGCTCGCCTCCCCCGCCCGCCGCCCGCCCCCTGGCCGGAAGGACCGCCCCCTCCTGCCACAAACAGGAACTGACGTGATCAATGACGACAAAGGCGCTTGGAGATGGGGAGGGGGGGCAGTCCGGAAAGCTGCAAGCGCGCAGACTCTCGGCTGAAGGACTCTGGGAAGTCAACAGGGTTGCTGCGCCGGCGCAGTTCCAGAAAGCGGGGGCGACGAGGAATGAAACCAGCGGGAGCGTAAGACGGGCGTGTGGTCTCTCGAAGGGACTGCGCAGGCGCACAGGACGGAAAAAAAAGGAGGGGAAATGTAACTGCCTAAGGGGCGGCAAGGTGCGCAGCCGCAGCTTGCCTCGGGAGCCGCGGCGTCCATGGGCTAGCTCCCAGCAGCTCCCAGCAGCTCTCAGCAGCCCCCAGGCCAGCTCCCGGCCTCGGCTCTCGCCGGGGAGGCGGCGGCTCACACGCCAGCACGAGTTAGCCTAGGAGGGGGAGGCCGTGATGCACGTGGCACAACCTCCTGGAGCGGCCACGCGAAGGGCCTTTCTGAGCAGGGGGCCCTCCAAGGGCCCGGGGAACCCCTTTGTTAACCCCAGGCCGTCTCCAGCCAGGCGCCGGGCAGGCACCGGATCCGGTCCGACGGCCGGGTGCAGTGACATCTCCTCCAGTTACCGTCTGTGGGGCCTGAGACTTCCCTGGCTTTGCGCCTCAGTTTCCCCATCTGTAAACTGAGGGGTTGGGGTCAGGAAGGCCCCCCCAAAGTGTACCGGTCCAGCAGAGATCAAAGCCCGGCGCCCCCGTTGTCAATGCAGCAGAATCGTTCAGGGCAGGGATGGACAGAAGGGGCCAGCAGAGGCGGGGGAGGGGAGGGAGCCCACCCCAGGCGCCTCCTGACACCCTGGTGAGGTGCAACCACCGGCCCTGCCCAGAAAGGCACACCCCAAGCCTCAGCCAAGAAAGCCGCACAAGGGAAAAGGGCACTGTAGACCTGGGTTTCCAGGGCTTCTAAGTCAGAGGCGACCCCAGCTTTATTAACCAAGGGTCACATCAAAAGCCTCCACTCATGTCCTGAATCAAGTCCAGAAAGAATCCAGCTCACACGCAGACGGTGTCATCTTCCGGGAAACCCTGTTCTCCCGGGCCCTGCCTCCCCTTGCCCCCACCTCAGCCCAGGCATTCCACTTTCAGTCTAAAAGTAAAGAACACTTCTTGCTCACATGAGCAAAACAGTGGGAAAAAAACACAAAAATATACGAAAACCCGTTTCCTTTCCCCTCTGCGGCCTCATCGCATCTGTTGGCAGGCAGACAGGCCCAGGTGAAGCTCCTCTGGCCAGCGGGCACCAAGGTGGAGAGCCCTCCCCGGCAGCGCCTTGGCCTCCTAAGAGTTCCTAACAGCACGGCGCCATGGGCGGCGGGGAGGACGCAGGGAGGGCGAGGACAGACGCACTTCAGGCGGAGGACAGCGGGCGGTCTGACCTTCCCACCGGGGCAGAAAACAGAAGAGAAACGAAAAGTGTGAAGGAGGAAACTACTGAAGGCAATCACCTAGAGCAAGCAGGAGAGGGGAAGGAAGGGAGACAGCAAGGGAAGCGAGAGGCCCTCCCTGCTGGCTGGGGGGCACAGCACAGAGAGGGGGGGGGGGGCTAGTCTAGGGTGACAGATCTCTTCAAGGGACCCTGGAGTTGGTCTCCGAGCAGGGTCCATTCAGGTGCTGTATTAGAGAAGAGGGGCTGAGGGGAAATGGCTGTCCATTTGGGCCACTCTCACATTTATCTGGGGGCCAAGTAAAAGCCTGTGGGGAAGGGGCATCCCCTTCCCTGGAAGGAAGGAAACCCGAGAACAGCAGAAAGGGGGGACAGATGTCACAGGAAAAATGAGGAAAGGGGGCAGCCAAGGGTCCCACAGAGAAAGCACTAAATTTCCCAAGTCTTTTATCCAGATCTCAACACCACTGGTTCCCCCAAGGGCTCCCAATCCCATTCCACCAACCATTGTCAGCTGTGCCTCCCATAACACACACATCTGGGGTGGGGAAGCCGCTCTGCCCAGTGCCACATTCCTGGCCTGAAGCAGAATCTCTGATGTGCCCCGCCTTCGGCACACTTCACTGGCCAGATTTCAAATTCTCATGAGAGGACTTGATACAATTTGGACAAGGGGAACTAAAAGGGATGTCTAAGGCAGTGGAGGCAGACTCAAGCAGCTGAGGGCCCCAGAGGACAGCCAGCAAGGGGCTGGGGCTGGGCAGGCCGAGCATGGGAGTTAAGGCAAACACAGCACAGAGGCACTCGGGCGCCTGCTCTCTGTTCCTGTGGCAGTGTTAGTCAGTCTTCCGCCCCAGTCTCTTAAACACACTAACAGTGCCCGTGTTGTCCATCTGCGCACTATGGCCCTCACTTGAGCTGCTCACCCTCGGGCCTGCCAAGGTCCTCTTTATGGTGACCTTGAACTCGGCTGGGGACTTACTCTTGGTGCTGGTGACTTGACTGTCCTGAGCTTCTGGTGGGATGGCGGCTTTGCCGAGTCTCTGGATGACGCTGACTTTGGGCAAGGCTTCTGGCTTTCTCTCAGCAGAGGGGCCCCGGCTGCTCCCTAAGCGCCGCAGGGTGGCTGGGACCAGCTGGGGTTCTGAGCTAGTGGCTTTTGCCTTGACGGTCACCCCCAGGGGGCTGCTGTCCTTGGTAAAGGGCTTGCCCATCCTCTTCAGGACCCCAGCATACTGCAGGACGGAGTTGTCATCATCACTGTCCCCTGCCCGCTCCTCGTCTGTCTCCAGGGCATCACCTAATCGGCTGAAGACACCTGTGGGCTACATGGGAACCAAAGGGGTCACCAGTTAGAGCAAAGGATGAGCTGGGAAGTTTCATATGCTTCCCTTTCCCCCACCTCACCTTATTCCCAGTTGTTGTGTCAGCCTTGGTCTCAGCGCCAAGCCGGTCAAATACAGATGTTCTCTGGACACCTGGGAGGGAAGTCAGTCAGTCAAACAGCTCATGCTAAGTGCCCCTGATGGCCACAGCCCTATGCTGGGTACTGCGGGAGATACCAAGGAAGGAGAAGACACAGTCCCTGCCCTGAAAAACACCTGGGCTGATGGAGGAGCCATGGCAACCCTCGGGAGGTCTCAAAGGATGAGAATGGGCTTCAGGCATGTGAAACAAAGAGAAGAGATGGGATCCAGGACATAATGAGATGGCTGAACACCATCAGCAAGAAGCCAAGCTGCACATGATCCTCCCAACACAGCCTGGGACATGGCTGATGAGGAACAGACCTCCTCCCCAGCCAGGCCCTGGAGGAAGGGTGCCCTCGGGAGATGCGGGATGAGCCCCTGCCCTCACCTTTGGCTGCCTGCTGCTCCAGGATCTTCCGTGTCCGAGGCGTGGTCCCCTTGGGCATGGTGATGATATACTTCCCTTCCATCTCAGCAGTCACTCGGCGTCTCCGCTTCACGGGCACATCTGCATTCTCCTCTTCCAGCTGGTCCAGAGCTAGGAGAGGCCAAATATGAGATAATGGGCAGCTCAGTCAGGAACCCTCCCAAATCTTCTAGAATGGGGGAAGGAAGGGCTCCTTCACTCCAAACAGGGGCAACACAATCAGAAAATTGCCCCCCTTCCCACCTTCCATCTCATTTCACCCACAGGACTCAAAACCTAGGAATTTCTTTCTAGGGAACATCTCAGCAACTGTCACCAGAGCCTTCCCAGGAAGATGCAATCAGTGAGAGGATCCCCAAGGAGGCAGAAGTTCCCCAGAGGCCCCCAGGCCACCCCCCCCCTCCTTCCCTCATCCTCACAGGTGCCCCACCACTGTGCTCCCCATACCAGCAGCTTTGGCATGCTTAGCAGCCATCTTGTTGGAGACGGTGACGGAGATCTTGGAGGCACTGGCGTCGGGACGCCTGGCAGGAGTGCTGGGGGGGGAGTCCCGACTCAGACTATTAGCGATCATCCGAGAGGCGGCTGGAGAAGTGACCGAGGGGAAACGAGACTCACAAGCAGGGCTTGGACCATCAAAGCCTGGGGAGCAGGGTAGGGGAAGGCCACTACTGGGTGACCCAGACTTGACCCCCTCAAAGCTCTGAAGAGCTAAGGCAAAGCCACAGAGAAATCAAAGACACAGCCACAAAGGAAGGGGAAATGGAAATGGGTGCTGAGGCCTGGCTTCCAGCTCACCTCCACTATCATTCTTAGGGTAAAATAGGGCTGACATTTCTATCATCCTTCCAGATGTGGGGGAGGCTTTCTGTTCATTGGCTCCTATGACTCTCCTAATATCCTCATAGTATGTGGCGGGAGGATTAGCATCACCACACCATACCGCTGCCCCAGTGCCTGAGGCGGCCAGAGCCTGGCAGCCCCCACCATGCCACACCGCTGCCCCAGTGCCCGAGGCGGCTGCTCTCATGGGCCCAGGAGAAGAGTTGAGCAGGGAACCCTGTTGGACAAACTCACCGCTGGTGGCGCTGCGCCTGAGCTCTGCCTGAAGGTGGCTGGGGCTGGAAGCCAAGGACTCAGCAGCTGCTTTACAGACGTCCTGTCAAAGACAAGACAAGTGTCTCTGGTGCCCTGGACACCTCTTTGTGCATGGGAGGCTGTCACTGATGATGACAGAACTGGGACAGTCTGGCTCCTTCGGGCATGTGGGTTCGGATACTGGCTCTGTGGGACCTAGAGCAGTACACTGCTCCCTCTGGGCAGCCCTTGGTTCTCTCATGCTGGGCAGTGTGATTGGTGCCATGGAGGTGGTCAGAAAGACCTCGAGTGGATTCTGGTGTGACCATGTAGGACTCCAGGAAACAATCACTAGCCTGGCCTCCTTGTCAAATGCAGATCTTCATTCTGGGGCACTGATCTCATAGGACATCGTGAAGCCCAAAGGAAGGGGGCCTGTCAGGTGCTTCCTAATGGTGATGATTACATCACCTTGAATGTATATCCCAAACAGTTCTGCTGAGGGAGGGGGAAGAGGCCTTGTTCCCAGGCCATTCCACTTGATGTCAAGCCATGTAATCTAGGAAAAGGGCTGAGACTCAGGAGAGCATCATGGGGTCTGCTGTCTCCCCAGCAAAGAGTCTAAGGAAGCTTCCTAGTATAACAGATAAAAAAAGGGAAATGCCAACTCACTCCCCCGATTCCTTGACCATGGAAGACCAAACACAAGGTAGGAAACAGAGTCAAGCCTTCTTCTGCCCCCTGGAATACCTCATGAGGGGGGTCCCCATTCCCCCCAAGGACAGTCTGGGTCAGGGGGCTGTACTCTCTTGGGGAGCCATTCTGCCCAGGCTGCATGGAAGGGTCAGCCTCACCCACCTGGCGATACACCACCTTGGCGTGCTTGAGGATGGCGATGATGTCGCCCACCACAGTCACGCCGAGCTCATTCATGATCTCCTTATTCAGGTCCAACAGCATGTTCTTCTGGATCCTGCGAGGAATGCTGGGCAATGAGCAGGGGAGCCCAAGCTGGGCACTAACCCACCTTCCTCCCCACCACAGATCTGCCTTACCGATTATCTACAAACATGACTGCATAGTTGACAGCAGGCCCTGGAGGGATCCCGGCTTCCTTGAAGAACTGAATCCATTCTGATGTAGCTATGGAGAGACAGGAAGGAAGTCAGAGAACCAGTGAGGTATCTTGTCAACCTAAACCATGCTGCACCCTGGCTCCTGACCCACCCAGACTCCTTCTCCACAACAAAACCCAATCTTATGGACATAGAAGCACCTCCAGCTTAGCTGAGCCCCAGCTAAATGCTCACCCCTCCTTCTCTTATCACTGAGAGCGTGTCACAGAATGTCCAAGTTGGACAACATCTCAGAAGCCATCTTTTCTGCTGACGTGGCCCTCCACAAAGATGCCCTCCCCCAAAGTCCCCTTTTATCTGAGAAGCCCCCCTGGAAGCAGAGCCCCGCATGCCCAGACACAACCCACTTCACTTTAGGGCAGATACAGTCATTAGTAAATTTTTCCTTACTTCAATCTTAAACTTGCCTCTTTCTAAGTTCTACCCACTATCCCTTGTTGGGGGGTGTTCTGGAGCCAAGCAAAAGAAGGCTGGTCCTTCTCCTTCCACTCTTTTGTGTCCTTAGAGACCCCATCATGTTCCTTCCTTCCTTCCTCTTAAGTACTCCCTTCTAAGGCAAGATTTCCCCAGATCCTGTAGCCAACCCTCACAGGTCACCATCTTGGGGCTCTCCACTATCCTTCGGGCCCTTGGAAGAACATCCAGGGGAAAAATGGCAAATCTTCTAAGGAATGACTAAACAAATTATGGTATATGAATGCAATGGAATATTATTCCACTCTAAGAAATGATGAAGGGGTGGTTTCAGAGAAACTTGTAGGTAATGATGCAAAGGAAAACCAGGAAAACAATTTGCATAACAATAACACTGAAAAGAAATCAACTAGAAAAACTTAAGAACTCTGGCCAGTACAGTGACTAGCTACAGTTCCTGAGAACTAAAGAGGATGTGTGCAACCATCTCTGCCTATTTGTTATGAGTCCTGGATCTGTTTTGTGTTTTCTAGTTTTGGGGTGGGGGGGGGGGAGAAGGGGGTGTGGGGTTAGGGATAGGCTAGCAAGAAAAAATAAAGAAAGAAAAAATCATGAAAGAATTGTTTTTAGAAAGAGAACAGAAGGAAGGCCAGAAAGAATCACAGACAAGCAGGACAGCTTTAAAAGTTACATGTTGAATTTATTACATATTGAAAAAGAAAAGCAAGCTGCACATAACAGATTCATAGTTTCATGTACAATCCTCTTTTTCTGTTCTGATGTCTATACACATACACACACACATATATGTGTGTGTATAAATGCTCACTTTATCTGGTTAAGTTCAGGATAAAAAGATTCTGAAGAGCACCCAGGAGACGCTCTATAGTTATTGGACACACCTACATGCATAACACATAATAGTTAACAGTTAGCATTTAGTTAGCAAGAATTAATAGCATGGAGGCAGCTAGTGGCACAGTGGATACAGCATGGGACCCCAAGTCAGGAAGACCTGAGTTCAAATCCAGCCTCGGACACTTAACTAGCTGTGTGAGCCTGGGCTAAATCACTCAGTCTTTGCCTGTCTCAGTATCCTTCCCTCCCAAGGTTGTCAGGAGAGCCAATGAGATATTTATAAAATGTCTTTTTAAAAAGCACTTGGGGGGGTGGCTAGGTGGCACAGTGAATAGAGCACCAGCCCTGGAGTCAAGAGGACCTGAGTTCAAATCCGGCTTCATACACTTAACACAAAAACTAGCCGTGTGACCTTGAGCAAGTCACTTAATCCCAATTGCCCTCTAAAAAAAGGGCAAAAAATATATAAATAAAAATTATGGGGCAGCCAGGTAGCACAGTGAGTAAGAACACCGGCTCCAGCGTTGGGATGACCTGGGGATCGAATCCGGGCTCAGACACTTAGCACCCACCCAGAAATACCTGGCCGTGTAACCTTGAGCAAGTTACTTAACCCCAATTGCTTAAAAAAAAAAGCACTTAGGGCAACGCATGGCACATAGTAGGTGCTCTACCAATGGTTATTATAAGATGCTTTACCTGTAAGTAACCTGACACAGACATTAGCACATTCCATCAGACTGCCAAATGCTCCAGGTTAGGGAGGATTCCATAAAGCTAAGGAGGTCTGGAAGAGGGAGGAGGAAGACCCACTAGTGGGACCAAACTCAACAGGAAAGAGAAATCTAGATCTCAAGCAAACTTCTTTCAGCCAACGGCTGATTTCTTTGCTTCTGGCCACGAGCCTCAGAGTGAGAGCTTACCTCCTCTGCAGAAGCACCAAGAAGCAGGCTACGGATGCCACAGCATCCCCGTCTGTGCAACAATGTGGGCAAATAGACTTGTGCCCACACAACACGTAGGAATGCACACACACATTTTTCCAAGTCTGAACGCTCTGAAGGCTATCAGAAGGTTCCCAGAGCACATTGCCAGTGATTTTCCTAAAGCCCAGGTCAGATTGCCACTCCCCAATCAACAAACTCCAGGGTCTCCCTATTGCCTCTGAGACCAAATGGAACCGTTCGACTTTTTCAATTCTTTTACAGACTGGCCCCCAAATAACCTTTCCGGCCTAATCTCACATCATTCTCCTTCCCTACACTCTGTAGGAATCATCCCCCACCCTGTGTGTCTCCCAGGCCTGGAATCAGCTCCCTCTCACCTCCTCCTCCTCTCAAGAGCCCTCATTTCCTCCAAACCTTGGCTCAAGCGCCATGTCCTCCAGGAAGCCTTTGGCAATCCTTCCCAAAGAGCCTTATTCACTTCGTGTTTACTACAGGAGCGTTTGTACGCCAGGCCCACTTCATTTTGTCCTTGTAGCCTTACTGCTTACCACGATGCCTGTCATACAGTCAGTGCTCCATTCCTATTTATGGTCATACACACACACACACGCACGCACGCATGCACATATACATGCACACACGTGCACACATGCATACATACATCCCTCCCACCTTCTGCTGGAAGTCCTTCTCTACGATGTCACTTTCCATCACCTCTATCAATCCTGTACCTACATCATTATTTACAGGTTCTCTTACCCCATCTGAATGTGAGCCCCTTGAGGGCAGGGACACTGCTTTTGGTGCCTGGCACACAAAAGGCACTTAACAAGGCCTTCTTGAAGGAAAAGCAGCTCAGAACTGGAATGCACTTTGAGGCAGACCATAAGAATGGGCGGCTCAGCAGGAAGCGCCCTGATCAACTCCCTGATCTTTTTTCCATTAGCTCTGCTTAAAGGCCAGAGATCCCAGGAGCCCATGCTAGCTTCAGAGGGCTTTGATACTCACACCTCCCCCAGCATCCCTCAGCCTCAGGAGCTCCACAACATAAAGCCTGGAGAGAAAAGGCAGGGAAGGAGGCTCCGGTCCCTTCCAATGTTCTCAACAGAACTTGCTAGGCCTAAGAAGGAACTAACTGGTCAGAATCCACGGGGAGAACTAAGAGTCAAGCAGTACCCAGTGCTGGACCTTTCCTAGAAAGACCCAGGAAACACGCCTGAGCCTGGTACACCTGGGTCCTCTGAGCCTCAGAGGGAGCAGAATGGAATATTCTCACCAAAGCTGCAGCTGGGATAAAGGCAGGGAGAGAGGAGAAAGGAGCCCTTTACAGGAGCCCTAAGCACAGTGGCTTTGGGCCTGAGGTCCTCAGCCTGCATTCCACATGCCGGCAGCTGTCGCTGTCACTACAACACACAGGATTTGCCTGTCATGACAGCTAACCCAACCCCCACCGCCCTCATCAAGTGGAAGGGGTCTGGGAAGGCCCTTACAGACTCACCCATCGTCACAGACACCATCTTCTCCCCAAGCACGACAGAGTGGGCACTCCCCAAAGCAGCCTAGGAGGGGGGAAGGAAAGGCTCGTGAGTAGGCCAGCCAGGGCTGGCATTCCTGGGCTGAGGTTCAGAGCCCAGGAATAGCTGGTAAACAGCTGTCAGAACGTCACCCGAAGGCCTTGGCTGTCACTGCCCCAGACCCAGGGGACGTGCAGAGAGCCCCTTCTGAGGGCTCCTTCCCCAGCTTTCAGGAGAGGGTCTGACCATTTTTAAGGGGGGAAGGAGGAGACAGAAAAAGGCGCAGGATGACCCCAAACGGGGTCACAGGCCACGCCCACCCCTTCTAACCTCCCTGCTTTCCCCTCTTTTCTTCTGCTTCCTGTCCCACTTTGCTCTACCCCATTCACAACCATGCTGTCTTCCTTCCTCTATCGCCAACATCCACTCCTTTTCCAACAAATTTAACAAACATTTGTTAAGCCTCTGCTCCAGGCAAGACCCTTGCTAGGTACCAGAGAAAACACAAACATTAAATATGTCTGTGTCCTCAAAATGCTTGGAGTCGCTTAGAGTCCCACAGTTCCAGGCGAAAATCTTAATTCAAATCCTACCTTAGACACTGATTAGCTGTGAGCTCCTGGGCAAGTCACCTACTTTCTGCTGCCTCAGTTTCCTCAACTGTAAAATGGGGACAGTAACAGCACCTACCTCCCAGGGTCCTGAGGGTCAAAGGCGCTAACCTTTGTAAAGCTCTGCAAACCCTGGACTACGTGAAGGCCGGCTGCCAGCAAGGCGAGTCGCAAAGGCCGGTCACTAGAACCCTGACGGTTGGCAATTTTCTGACCCGCCCTCCTTCCCCCTCTCGGCTGACTCGAGAGGAGGCCCCTTCCTCTGCCTTGGCGCCCGGGGAGGGGGTGACTAGGCTGGGAAGTGGCCCGGCTCTGCTCCATCTTCGGCCTCCCGCGGCATTCCCCCGCCTCGGGCCCCGGACGCCGCGGGGCTCCCCCATGCTGGGGGTCTGGGCTCCTCTGCAATCCTGTCTGTCCGGCTTTCTGAACAGAAAGGCAGGACCGCGAAGTTGGGGGGCGGGTGGGGGAGGGGGTCGGCGGCGAGCCTGCCCCCCAGCGACCCACTGGAAGCTCCTCGGGGGCAGGGGCCGGCCCTTTCTGTCCGGATCTCGGGGGCCCCGGAGCACCCCGACACTCAGCAAAGATTCCCCGGGGCTGGGGCCCTGCCACTGCACAGAGGAGGAAAACTGAGGCCCAGAGGGGCCGGGCCACGACTCCGGGAGTCACGCGGCGACTTCCGGCAACCACCCGCCCACCTTTCCAATCCCGCCGGGCCGGGGTCCGCTTCCCCCTCACCTGTCACGGGTCTCAGGCTCCCGCCCTCAGCCCTGAGCCAACGGGGCCCCCCCCTCCCACCCGCCTCAGTCCCGGCTGGACCGGAAACACCACTCGGCGCGCGCCGGAAGAGGCCCTCCCCGCGAGGGGAGGTGGGGCCGCTCTAGCCGCGGCCGCGACCATAGAGCAGGCGGACTCCAGGACACGTGACCCAAAGCGTGGGCGCCTGCCGAGCAACAGGCTCTACCCCACCCTCACCCCCACCACCC
>NW_027187400.1:42352691-42360198 GCF_028583685.1 Petaurus breviceps papuanus
CCCCCCCCCCCCCCCCCCCCCCCCCCCCCCCCCCCCCCCACCGCCCAGGCAGTTGAGGCTGCGCGCACGCGCCCGCGGAAGTTTCCCGGTATTGGATTTTGAAGGAGTAGAGGTCTAAAGCGCATGCGAGGACAGGAGTCCCGCGCTGATCTCTCGGCCTCCCGGTAGGCCGGGCTGGGGCGTGCTCTCCTCCCCAGGAGCGGCACCCAGTGCTCCACTGCCTGAATCCCCGTCACCCGCTTCGGCCGGGGGACCCTTCCCCGCCCCGGCCCTGGGTAAGTCAAAGGCTCGGGGAGTGACGGAGCCGAGCTCGCGGACGGCCGGGGGCTTTCCTCACCCGGGGGCGCGGGGCCCTCTGCGGGGTCTTCGGACGCCCTCCGCAGTCCCATTCAGCCCCGTGCATCTGTTAGGCGCCTACTGTGTGCCAGGCTCTGGCCTACAGAAAGAGGCCAGAGACAGCCCCTGCCCCCTACCCTGAGAGCCAGCAGGCAAACCAGTATACACTAGATAAATGAGAAGTAATTAAGGGGGAGGGAATAAGCATTTACACAGCACCTACTGTGTGCCAGGCACTGGCCTGTAAAGAGATCAGAGAGAGCCCCTGCCCTGGAGGAGTGAAGACAGTGAGGATACTTTCCTCCCTAGGTTCTTCGAAGTCCCCACTGAAAGCCCCCCTTCTCCAGGAAGTCTTCCCTTCTTTTAACCAGTTCTTGTACATCTTGTATCCAACTTGTTTTGTATTTATTTGTTTGCCTGTTGGCTCCCACTTTAGACTGTGAGCTCCTTGAGGGCAGAGACTGGCTTTTGCCTCTGGTAGTATCCCTAGGGTTTAACCCACCCAGCGACTGACTTATAGTGAGTGCTTAATAAATGTTGATTGATTGGTTAATGATAGCTCCCAGTCTAATGATGACTCTGATTAAACTCCATGCAAACAAGCTGTACATGGGATAAATTGGAGATCACTAAGCGGGGGCTAGGAGTGATGTGTACAGCAGTCACTGTGCTAAGAGCTGGTGACTCAAAATGAGGCAAAAAGACAGTCCTTTCAAAGAAATTACTGTCTAATGGGGGAGACAGCACATAAACAGGCTCCACGGGATCAATTGGAGATGATCGGCCCAGGGAAGTCTTCCTATAGTTGGCAGCTTTAGCCGGGATGGGAAGAGAGCCCAGAGGCTGAGGTGAGGTCAGCTTAGGTACTGCTTCATCCTGCCAGTGTCCAACGACGTCCTTGAGGGCTTCAGCTGCATTAGTCCTTCTCCCCCATCCCCTAGAACCTTGCCCTGTATTCACCTTGGGAGAACTCCTACTCCTTTGCTGTAAAATATAAGTTCCTTGAGGTCAGGGATCATCTCTTTTTTTTTTTCCCCTTTAGATCTTCAGTTCTTAGTAAGTAACTTGCACATGTAATAGGGGTCTCATTGCTTTATAAATGTTTTTTCAAGGAATAAATGAGCTGTTGGAGTGACAAAATCGACGTTCAAACTCAGGTCTTCTGACTCAGTCTTGTAGGCTTTCCATAATATATTGCCCCTGGATTTAGAGCCAGTGAGAAAAGCATCTTGTCCAAAGTCATCACGGTAGCACGTGGAAGCTCTGAGATAGGAATCCTGGCCCCAGAAGTCCACGTTCAGCATCTTTTTTTCCTCCTCCCACTCCATCTCCCCTCCCCTTCCTTTTGGTCCTCAGTCGCCCTCTCAAAAGGGTTCGATTGAGCCAGCATTAAAGACCTCACCTGGCACTGGTATTGGGTTTGGTATCAGAGACCTTGGATTCTCTGGGGTCCCTAACTGATAATAAGAGGGGGTTGCTCTCTGATGCCCCCTCCAGCTCTGACATTCCATGGAATAGAGGACAATGGGCTGGCCACATCCTAATGGGTAGCCGTCCTCCTGGGTGGCCGAGGACCGGGTCTTTGGGTCCCTCCCCTTCACCAGCCTCTTCTGTAAAACAGGGAGGATAAAATCTGCCCTGCCTTTGTGGGAGCTGTGAAGAGCATACTTTGATCAAATCAAAGCATCTATTAAGTGATTCCTGTGTTCTTAGGGCTGGGGATACAAATACACAAAGAGACAGGCAGCCTTGCCCTCAGAGAGCTCTCTGTCTAATGGGAGAAGATCTAGACCTCACCTAAAGGAAGCTGAAAGGGGGGGGAGGAGTCGAAGGAGTGCCCAGTTTGGGGCCATTGATGTGGCCAGAGGGGGTTTGCCCTGGACACTTAAAGTGCTCCCGCAAGCTGCTGCTAGAAAGCAAGAGGGAAGAGGACACGTGGGGTCACAGTTAGTGGAAGCTGCAGGCAGGCTTTGAACCCTGCAGCTCCCCATTGCCACGGTCCATAATCTAGCCACTGCACCATATTGCTCAGGAGTCCAGTCCTGTCTGCCTCTGCTGGCCATGGGGTTTTCTTGGCAAAGACATTGGATTTGGTTTGCCGTTTTCTTCTCCAGCTGTGCTGTGTATTAATACTAACACCTACTATGGGGCAGTCAGCTGACTCTATGGATAGAGCACTGGTTCTGGACTCAGGAGGATCTGAGTTCAAATGTGGCCTCAGACGTGTCTATGTGACCCAGGGCAAGTCATTTAACCCTGATTGCCTAAACCACCCTCTCTCCCCCAACATACATCCACTTTATGTCAGGCACTGTGTTAAACACTTTGTAAATATTTTTTCATTTGATCCCCACAATAACCCTGGAAATTAGGTTATATATCATTATGCCCATTTTACAGTTGAAGAAACTGAAGTAAACAGAGGTTAAGTGATTTATTCAAGGTTACACAGCTGCTAAGTGTCTGAGGCCAAATTTGAACTCAGCTCTTTCTGACTCCAGGCCCAGTGCTCTGTGTACTGAGCCACCTTGGTTGTGTCACTTAAACTTTCAGTACCTCAGTTTCCCCCTCTGTAAAATAGGTAGGGTCTCATGCAGCTCTGAACCCCGTGAAGCCTGCATACTTGCCAAGGTCACGTAGCTGGAAACAAAGTGAAAAGTAGTGAGGATAATAGTCTCATTTTTCAACAATAACATTGTGTCTGTAAAGATGTTGCCATGTCCTGCTCTGCTACATTGTAGACAGGACTCCTAACATCACATATCTGTCCCGGGCAGGATGCTCTGTCCTCTCCTCCTCAGGCTCCCAGAACACAATTCTCCTACACTCAGACCGGCTCTGTCTGGCACCTCATTACACCAGGGAAGTAAGCCTCAGGTGGCAAGGCTGCGCCAGGGGAATGGGAGCCCAGACACACCCACTGAGAAGTTAACCAGGGATAGAGGAGCTTTGTCAGCCACATCAGCTCATGAATGACTGTCCTGAGGCTTGGGGGGCTGGGAGGGATGGTACCAATAGTGATTTTGGGAGTGTCCAGCTCCCAGCTTAGAATAGAACCCCCTATGTTTACATAGCCGATAAAACCACAGATTTGAGGAGAGGCAGTCACTGCAAACTTTTATCAGGACACCAAGCAGCAGTACAGCTGGGGGAGGGGGGGGGCGCCATGGAGGTCAGCAAGACTCTCCCTGAGTTCTCATATGGCCTCAGACACTTACCAGCTGTGTGACCCTGGGCAAGTCACTTCACCCTGTTTGCCTCAGTTTCCCCATCTATAAACTGGGCTGGGGAAGGAAATGGCAAACCCCTCTGGAGTGGAGAAAACCCCAAATGGGGTCACAGAGAGTCAGATAGAACATTTATGGAAAGTTCATTCAGCAAGTGCAGGTACCTACTGTGTTCTAGGTAGGCAGTGGATGATTGCTGAAGATACAAAAAATGAACAAATGAATGAGTAAAGCATTTATTGAACACTTGATATGTGCTTAGAGCTGAAGATTCAGCTAGAAAAGCAAGACAGCCCCTGCCCTCAAGAAGCTTGCATTCTAATGGAAACCGTTTTTGTCGTTCAGTCATTTCATAGCCATGTCTGATTCTCTGTGACCCCATTGGGGGTTTCTTGGCAAAGATACTGGACTGGTTTGCCATTTCCTTCTCCAGCTCATTTACAGATGAGGAAACTGAGGCAGACAGAGTTAATCATGCCATCCAGCTCCCCTGAAGGAATCTAGAGATTCCAAAAGGTGGAGATGAGAAGAGAGCTTTGCAGAACTGGGGCGGGGAAGCAAGTTATTCTAAAGCACTGGGGGCAGTGGGGGTGGGGCATGGCACAAGCAGGACAGAAGGAGAAGGTACAGTCAAGTGGAGTCGGTCTGGTAAGCTGGGTGGCAGCCGAATGGCAAAGGGTTTAAAAGACCAGAGGAGTCATATTTTAGCCTAGAATCACCAAAGAATGACAGAAGCATCTTGGTGGGGGCTGGGAGGTGGGAGGGCAGGGTCAGGCCTGTGCTTAGCTGTGAAGTTGGAGGAATGAGGAGAACCTGAAGAGAGGGGATGCAGAACTGAAGTAACAGGTGGTGCCAGGGCCAGTGGGAAGGGGGCACAGAGTGCTGTGGAGGTGGAATTGACGAGACTTGCCAACATATTGGACATGAGATGGCCTCCCAGGGCGTGGCCTGGTGGGTGGAAGGATGGCAGTGGCCCTGGACCATTAAGGAAGTCAGAAGGCATGTGGATTTGGGGAAAGATGATGAGCTCTGTTTTGGATGAGTGGAATGTAAGCTGCTCCCTGTGTGGAGTGCCTGTGTCCCAGCAGGCAGGAGGTCCTCCAATCGTGGGAGGCAGCTGGGGAGGATGCACAGCAACCATCACGGCCTTTCCTGCCCCTTTGCCCATCTGGCCTTCCCACCAGGTGGGGGGGTGTTAGCTCTGCTTCACACAGGAGGAAGCTGAGGAGGTGGCATTTTCCAAAGACTCGGGGCTGTCAGCGCCAGGCCTCCTGACTCCCCCCTATGCTTAGGCACCTCTGAATGGTGCAGGCAGCAGGATCACCTAGTATTTACCTGGTGCTCTTTCTTGTAGGAGCCTCACAGCCACATGGAAAGTCAGGTAGAACAGGTCTTGCTTCCTTCCATTTTGCAGACGAGTTAACTGAGACTGGCATCGGTGGCTGTCCTAGGGTCACATGACTGGGAGGCTCTGGAAGAGCCAGTGGGAAGGCTGAGGAGATTGGTGGGGGAGTCAAAGTATGTCCTGAGGGTGGGATCACGAAGATTGGGCAATGAGCTGGCTGTGAGAGCCAGTGAAAAGTCAGGAAGACTTTCCAGGTCAGAGGTAGCATTTGTACATGGTCATGCCTGGTGCTGGCCCCAGCTCTCCCCACCACCGCACTCCTCCTGCGAGCTGAGAGTGAGAATAATAAATGTGATTATCCCAGAATTTCAGGTGTGCTTCTAGCCCCACCCGCCCAACAGATGGCCAGCCAGGCCCTGCCTGAAGCCCTCCGCTGGCACTGTGCTTGCTGCCTCCTGATGGAGAGCTTGGATGGCTCTGGTTGTTGGGAAGCTTCTCTGGGCCTCAAGCCCAGTTTGCCTTTGCCACTTTCATCTACCCCCCCAAGTCAGTGGAGCTCCAGGTTCTCCAATCACTTCCTAAAATGTAACCCTACAGAAATGACCCCACAGGTGTCTCCTCATAGTGTGGGGCCTGCCTCCTCCTTCTCCCTAAGAGATGATGCAGTCCTAAATCAGAGTTAGCTCCCCTGGATACCATATCACACTGGCTTCATGAAGGAAGGGAGAAGCATTTATGAAGCACTTGCTGTATGCCAAAGACTGAGGATAGAAAACAGAAGCATGGGCCAGTCCTAGGACTCAGAGTCCATATCCTAATGGGAGAGACGAGACGTAGAGTGGGTCCTGGCGCTCCGTAGGGTGGAGCCCCGTGGCCCAGGGGGTAACAACTTATTCAGTCCTGTCCGACTCTGTGACCCCATTTGGGATCTTGGCAGAGATGCTGGAGGGGTTTGCCGTTGCCTTCTCCAACTCATTCATTTTACACATGAGGAAACTGAGGCAGATAGGGTGACTTGCCCAGGGTCACACAGCAATTAAGTGTCAAAGGCTGGATTTGAACCTGGAAAGAGTCTTGTCTGTAGGCCCTGAGCTCTGTGCACTGTGGCGCCACCTAGCCGCCCTTCTATTAACAGCAGTAGACGGAAAACAGGTTTCCTAAGTGTTTTCCCAAATGTGTCATTTGATCCCTGGAACCACTGGTTAGCTGGGGGGTGGGGGGTGGTGGAGGGGGGGGGGGGGGTTGGGGGGGAAGGGGGGCTTTACTGTGCAGCCCAGCAGCTGGCCACACAGGTTTGGCACTCCTGCCTGGGGCCTCCTGGCTGGGCACTCACCCCATTGGCAGAGCTCTACAGAGGCCAAAGGCAGCCAGGAAAAGAAGCCGAGGTGAGGCACAGTGAGCCAGATAGGTGCTGGCCAGGAGGGGAATCCGGCGGCAAATGGGACAGTCCTGGAATTGACATCTTGACTGTGTCTCTTCCTGTCCATTTGACCTCAGACAAGTCACCACCTCTCTGAACTCTGTGTCCTCATTGGGAAAATGAAGGAGAAGGGCTCAGTGACTTTAAAGATCCTTCCAGCCCTGGAGCTGGGGTCCTGTGGTCCAAAGAGAAGGGAGAGGCTGGTCCCACCTCAGCCCTGGGAGCCCCCTTCTGTTTGCCTTGGGGAAACCCCCATTCCCAACCCTGTACATCTGCCAGCTGAGAGGTTCTTAATGGAGGGTGTGTGGATAGATTTCCCAGGGTCCGTGAACTTGGCTGAGGGTCAGGGAGGCGGAGAGCACTATTTTCACTACCACTACTGGAATTCAGCATTTCCTTAATTTTGGAGCTAGGCAACTAAGATGAGGGGAGGCCTCAGGCTTCAGCAGATTGCCCTCTTCACCCAAAGGCGAAGGAGCTCTAGACGGGGGTGGGGGGGGGAGCTGATCCTGGGGGAGCAGGGGAGACAGAAGGAGGACTAGGCTCCCAATGAGGTTTCACAAGATTTACAGCTGCAAAAAGCCTTTGGGATCATTTGGGCCAATCACTTCATTTGACAGATGCAGGAACTTGAGACCCAGAGAGGAGGGAGGGCCCAAGATCACACAGGCAGTCTGGCAGTCAGTCAGTATGCATTTATTAAGCACCTACTGTGTGCCAGGCACTGTGTATACGAAAAAGAGGCAAAAGAATACCTGCTCTCAGGAAGTTATTGATCTGATGGGGAGGAGACCAGAAGCAAACAAATATGGGGCCAGGTGCTCAGGCGCTCAGCTCCACACAGGGGGCCCCCCCACGTGCAGGGGCTTGGGAAGGGCCCTTGGAGAAGGGAGGCAGCCAGCCAAGCAGAGACACAGCCTGCCTGCCTGCCACCAGCCCCGGGTATCACACACACACACACACACACACATGCGCGCACACGCACACGCACACACACACATACACACACGCACACACACAGCCTGCCTGCCTGCCACCAGCCCCTGGTATCTCACACACATGCACACGCACACACACATGCACACACACACATGGCCTGCCTGCCACCAGCCCCAGGTATCTCACACACACACGCACACGGCCTGCCTGCCACCAGCCCCGGGTATCTCACACACACAC
>NW_027187400.1:42360298-42360552 GCF_028583685.1 Petaurus breviceps papuanus
CATGCACACACACACGGCCTGCCTGCCTGCCACCAGCCCCGGGTATCTCACACACACACGCACACACACATACACACACACACATGCACACACACACACACACACACACACTGCCTGCCTGCCACCAGCCCCTGGTATCACACACACACACACGCACACACACACAGGCCTGCCTGCCACAGCCCCTGGTATCACACACACATACACACACACGCACACACACATACACACGCACACACACACACCTGCCTGCC
>NW_027187400.1:42360652-42366173 GCF_028583685.1 Petaurus breviceps papuanus
ACGGCCTGCCTGCCTGCCACCAGCCCTTGATATCTCTCACACACACACACACACACACACACACGGCCTGCCTGCCTGTCACCAGCCCCTGGTATCACACACACACACACACACACACTGCCTGCCTGTCACCAGCCCCTGCTATCTCACACACACACACATGCACACATATACACGGCCTGCCTGCCTGTCACCAGCTTCTTGTATCACACTCATACACACACACACACACACACACACAGTGACTCAGCCATGCGCCCATCCGCCCACCCAGCCTGGGAGTGGGAGAGAGCCCAGCGTCTGGGATCTCCAGACTGGCTGGCCTAAGTGGGGGGAAGACTGCTTTGTTCCCAGAGGCAGAGATGGCTCGGGGGTGGGGACTCCCCTGAGCTCGCCACCGCCACCGTCTTTGCAGGCCCGGCTGAGGTCTGCAGTGGTGTTGAGAGGGAGGTGTGGCCAGGCCCAGATACCGCCCTCGGTGGCTGCTGCCGCTGCCACTGCCGCTGCCGCTGCTTGGAGGTGGGGCCAACCACTGACTGATCCAGCCCCTCGGCTGTCTCTGGAGCCTCCAGCCCGGCCTGTCTCCCCATTTGGGAGAAGAAAGGCATCGGGGGCCTTTGGGAGGACGCTCCTTCCAGGTAAGATAAAGCTGGGCCCAAGTGAAGGCCTCTGGGGGAAAGCCAGGGAGCCAGCCTGCAGAAAGGGGCAAGCCCTGGGAGTCTGGACCCCCAACCCCAATTTCTCCCCACTTCCCAAGGGTTGGGGTCCTTTGATCCACCCCTCCTTTCCTTTCTCTGAGCTGACTGGGGCTCACAATGTACTCAGTGACGTAGGGTAAGCCTTTGTAGATGGTTTCCAGGGAAGACACCGGCGTTCTCAGTCTCAGCCAGCCTGCGCTGCCGCCAGACTCCCCCCCCTCCCCCCCCCCGCCATTCCTGCAGCGGGTGGGGGAGTTGGGCCTTCTGCTGTCACTCGTGCTACCTCTTCCCACCTTCCATCAGAGGTTCCTCTAGGGAAACAGTGGTGTGTGACGGTCACAGAGGGTGCTCTGCCCAACCATACCAACCTTGGGGAGCAGGGGCAGGGAAGCTCCTAGCACCCTAGGGGACTGCTTTTAGCAGCACTACCCAAGCCAGAGACCCAGCCTTGGATCAGCACATCTGGCTGCTACCAGCTGTGGGTCACTGGGGAAATTACTGCTTCTCTCAACCGTCTGTAAAATGGGCACCGTGGGAGAAAAGTGCCTCATGCCCCTCAAAGGGCCGTCCAAGTTCAAGTTGTAAGGATTTTTCTCCTTCTGGGTCCTGTCCCAGCATCTCCTTTTAGGAGATGAGGAAGACCAGTGGCCTCAGGAATTGCATAAGGACAGCTTGTTTCCCCTTTTGGGGGAGGAGGGTAGGGCATGCTGTCAGCAGACCCTGTGACCTGCCTCGTGGCCACCAAGGCCCTTCCCAGGGTGGCCCAAACTGAAATCCTTCTCATCTTCTCCCAGTTTGGAGAGAGAGCTCATCCTTCATCCCCCTGCCTGACCCTGCCAGGGTTCAGCTGAGGAAGATGAAACTGCATACGGTGTACCAACAGGTGAGGCCTGGGTGGGGAGGGTTGCCCAGTGAGCTCAGAGGAGCTCAGTGAAGCTAGGCCACCGGCCCAGGCTCCTCCTGTCACAAGGGGCACGCAGACACTCCAGGATCTGGAAAGGGGTCCTTCATTGTTTCTTCTCCCACAGCTGAAGCCGCGTCCCGAGGAGCAGCTTCCCTCACCTGCTGTGTCCAGGAAACCAGGAGACAAGGTAGAAGAGTTCCACTGTGTCCCCACACACACAGCTCCCTCAGTCAGGCACACTGTCCTGATGGCAGAGGGAAGTGCTTTCACCTCAGGTCCCCAGACGCCATGGGGAGGTGGGGGCAGGAGGTCAGGCCTGGCTCAGCCTCCCCACCATTCTTTCCTCACCTTCCTCCAGAAAGTCCGATGGGTCCTGCTGATCATGACCCTGACAGCGATGGGCCTGGGTGCCCTGCTCACCCAGCTGCTGCTGTGGCCCAGGCTCAGGACACCCCAGGAGGGGACCCAGCCACTCCCCAACTCCATCTGTGAGGATCCTTGCCAGTGAGTGCCCCATGGGAAGGGGATGGGCCTAGGGGAGAGGCTTCCAGCCCTGGTGCCAGAAATGGGCAGATTCTCATCGGTGTGTCTGTGTGCATGTGTGTACCCGTATGGTGTCCACCAGGTGGGAGACTTAGGCAGGAAGCAATGAAAATCCCGGGGGTCTCAGAGCCATGCCACCAACCCCTCAGAGCCTTCCCAGAAGGGCTTGGCCTGGGAAGAGGGAGAGTCTCTGTTGCTGCACATCCTGATCCTTCCCCCTCTTCTCTCCCTCCAGAATTGTCCTGGTAGAGAGCATCCCTGAGGGCCTAACCTTCCCCAAGGGCCCTATCCACCCTTCTATCAGTCAGGCCTGGCTAGATCTGATGGCTGGGGCCCAGCGCAGCCTTGACATCGCCTCCTTCTACTGGACTCTCACCAACAATGACACCCAGACCCAGGAGCCTTCTGCCCAACAGGTGTCCCCCTGCTTCTGCCTGGGCCAGCTTGGGATGAAAGAAGTAGACAGCACTGGGGCAGGGGGGGGGGGGCTTTTGATGTGGGGAGCAAGACCAAGAAAGCAAGGAAGGGGAAGGAGGGCCAGGCCGTGGCCAGCAGGGCGGTCCCTCTGGTACATCTCACATCAGGGAGGATTGTGGCTGAAGGAGATCTGGGCAGGCGTCTCAGCCACCCCTTTATCTGGCAGACGAAGGACTGAGGCCTAGGCACCTAGGCATTTTGCTTCTTTGTCTCTCCTAGGGTGAGGAGATTCTCAGGCAGCTGCAGAGTCTGGCCCCGAGGGGAGTGTCTGTGCGTGTGGCTGTCAGCAAGCCCAGGGGTCCCCAACCCCAGGCCGACCTGCAGAGCCTTCTCAAGAGTGGTGAGTGTTGAGAGCCTGGGCTGAAGGAGCTGGGGTGGGCCAGGGAAAGAGGACCCAGCATCTTTCCTCCCTTTCCCCCAGGGGCCCAAGTACGGATGGTGGACATGCAGAAACTGACCCATGGTGTCCTGCATACCAAGTTCTGGGTGGTGGATCAAACCCATATCTACATTGGCAGTGCCAACATGGACTGGCGCTCTCTGACCCAGGTATGGAGCTAAGGATACTGCCTCCCTGGGGGAAGCCCCAGGGAATTGGGGGACATGAGGGCATCCTCCTCCACCCCCCTACTCCCTCTCAACTAGTTCCCCATCTTTCTAATTCAGCCATCTTATCAAGTGCCAGAACAAGGAAGGCACTAGCATCCCAGGTTCAGAAGAAAAATAGGGGGGATCCAGAGCTTATTTTCTTCTGGAGGGAGATGGAATGTATATATCTAGATTAACACAGGACAGTCTGAGGAGGAAGAGAGAAGTGTAGCTGCCACTGGGATCCAAGAGGGCTTCCTGGGCTGGGGTGGGGGTAGCAAGGAATCCTTGAAGGGAAACAAGGATCCCCAGAGCCACAGATGAGGAAGGGTGGGCTAGGCTCCACAGGTATGGGGGTGAGAAAACATATCGGGTTCAAGGAACCACACAGAGCTTGTGAAGGGAATTTATGAGATAAGAAACCAGTGCAGAAAGTTAAGTTAGAGCCACATGGTAGAGAGCCTTGAGGCCCAGGTTGGAGAGCTTAGCAGAAGCTGTGGGCAATTACTGCCATGGTTTTTGAGGGGGTACAAAAGAGGGTCAGGTCTGTCCTTGGGGACTTCGTCTTGGCCGGTGTGTGGAGGGTGCACTGGGGAGGAGCTCATTGAGAGGTGAGACAGACCTGAACCAAGATGGTGGCTGAAAGGGTGACTTTGGGATGGAATGGAGTTAGAATGAGCCAGACTTCAGTGGATGATCAGTAAACACTTCCTAGGTACCTATTGTGTGCCAGGCCCTGGTAAGCTAAGACTTAGCAACTGATTGGATCTGGGAGAGGGAGGAGACAAGAACTGGAAGGATGATGAGGCCCTCAAGAGAAAAGGGAAAGGTGGAGGAAGGCTGGGTTTATCCATCACAAATCAACAAGTGATTTCTGAGGACACAAAGAAAATCCAGAAACAGCCTCTGTCCTCAAGGAGCTTCCATTCTAACAGGAGAAACAGTGTACAGGTCTGCATGGGATTGTTCTGGTCAGAGGTGGTTGATGAAATCCTCATCTGGTATGGAGGCTGTGAATGGAGAGAGGGGTATAGACAGAGGCTTTGGGGACATAGAAATGGCACGATATAGCTACAGATCAGACGCGTGGCATGAGGGGAGGAGCTGAGGGTGCCAGCGTGGTCTCCAGCCTTGGTAACCAGGAGGGGAGTGAGCTTGAAGGGAAAGGTGAGGAATCCCATTTTGAGCGTGTCGAATTTGAGACCCCTGCCCAAAGAGATGGCCATAACTCAGGAGAGAGCCTGGCTCTGGGAGCCATGGGGGCTGATGAGATCACCAGGTGTAGAAAAGGAAAGGCAAAGTGAAGAGGACCCTTGACTGAGTCCAAACTTCACGGAGCAGATCTGTGCCACCCTTGAAAACCTAGAGGGCCACATGTGGCCTCAAGGCCTCACACCCCCAACCTAGTGCCTGCCCTCGCACCAGGATGTAGGGGATGCTTTGTTTGTTAAGTTGGGTCCTCTACATGAAGGTGATAAGTGAACCCCTGGAAGATGAATGTGGAAGAGGAGTGAAAAGAGGCCCTGGGAGGGCAGTAGGAGCTGGGAAATGGTGATTGAGCCAGCACAGAGACCAAGGAGGGAGCAGCCCTTGGAGTACCCAGTGGCCTAGTAGAGAGACAGTGACCCCAAGTCAGTGCACAACCAGTCAGCTCCTGCTTGTCCTGGGGAGTGCACGAAGCCCTGGAGACAGGAGTCCAGGGAGTGAAACTATGGTAACTGGCCAAGAGCTCACACCCTGGCCGGTCGGCACACTCCATACATGAGAGTATGGAGGCCAGAAAGGTAAAGTGGGTGAATGAAGTCTGTGCAGTCGTGTACTGATCTCAGTGGTTTGAGAGCAGAGGCCTGAGCAGGTCAGGGAAGACCTCATGCCAGTGGGGGTGCCCCAAGCCACCTGGGTGGGGGCTTCTGTGACCCAGGAGCAGGACTTCGGAAAAGTGTGTGCACATCAGAATTCTGGATCCCAGAAGCAGCACCACTGGGGGCGATGGGGAGACATCAAGGACAGCATCCTGCTGCGGGCACCACCATTTCTGCCACTGGCACCACCTGTCTCCCAGCCTGAAAATAGAAGCCTTGGGCAGATTCTTCCTAGAGAGGCCCCTCTAGACACACACACACACACACACACACACACCACATACACATACCTCCACACACACCACACACACATTACCCCCCCACATCCCTCCCACACCTTACATACACATATCCCCACATATACTATACACACATGCACATACACGCACATACCCCCCACATACACACACACCACACATACCCCATACATACACACATCCCCCTGCCCC
>NW_027187400.1:42366183-42377724 GCF_028583685.1 Petaurus breviceps papuanus
CCCCCTGCCCCTTGCATACACATATCTACACACATACTATACACACATGCACATACACACATACCCCCATACATACACACATCCCCCTACCCCTTACTGCATTGCGTCCCTTACATACACATATCTACACACATGCACATACACACATACCCCCACACCACATACACACACACATACACCCCGTCTCCCACACACACCCACTGCATCTTCCACAAGACCAGGCCTTCCCTGCCTGTGGTCCATCCTGTGTGTGTTGCCCTACAAACTGCTGCTAACAGTAATAGCTAACATTTTTGCGGCACCTGCTGTGAGCCTGGCACTGTGTTAAAAGCTTTGCAATCATTTTCTCATTTGATCCTCATGACAGCCCTGGAAAGTAGGAGCTATTATTATCACCATTTTACAGATGAGGGAACTGAGGCAAGTAGTGGTTGTGACTTGCCCAGGGTCACACAGCTGACCAGTAAGTGTCTGAGGCTCTGGAGGCCCAGGTCTCCCTTCCTCACCCACTGTACCAAGAATGGGTGGGGATGGTCCAGCCCAAACCCTCGGCATTCCGGACCCCCTCCCTCCCACTCCCCTCTCCATCCTGGCTTCTCTTTGACCTTGGCACCTTGAGGGCAGTGAGGATGGCTGAGGACTTCTGGACTCTCAAGCCCACTCCTGGGCACCCCTGCCTCTTGGGCCTGTCTGGCTGGTGCGAATGGCTAAAACAGAAAGCTGGAGGGAGGCCAGGGAGGGACAGGCTCTGCCCTCCCACATGGATGCAGCTGTTGAGTGCCCTCTGTCTTGGTGTGGGAATTGGGGCAGAGGCATCAGGGCTCCCCATCAGTGCTTTCCTCTGGAAAGGGGCTCATAGCCTTAGTGTGACCAGGTCCATGCCCCTGGGCCTAATTTCCCTCATCTGTAAAATGAGGGGGTTGGACTGGGTAGCCTCTGTGGGCCCTTGCATAGAGATATGTCATCCTGAGGAGCCTCTGGCCCTCTAGAGTGGGAACCACAATTATCACCTGATTTTACAGACTGAGGTTCAGTGCTGGACGTCTCAGTCTTGGCCGTTCACATGGGCGTGAGGCCTAAGGTTGACGCTGACCCTGGTCGAGGGGGCGGATTGGGGTGGGTCCAGGATGGGCCTCACAGGGTGGCTTCTCCCCAGGGCCTCAGCTTGGGGTGGCCCTCCCAGAGCTCTCTGTGTCTCCTCTGCAGGTGAAGGAGCTAGGGGTGGTTGTCTACAACTGCAGCTGCCTGGCCCAGGACTTGGCCAAAGTGTTCGAGGCCTACTGGTACCTGGGCCGGCCAGACAGCAGCATCCCCTCCCCCTGGCCAGACAATTACACCACCCACTACAACCTGGAGACCCCCATGGAGCTGCGCCTCAATGGGACCCCTTCCCAGGCCTTCCTCTCGGTAAGGAGAGTGCCCTATTGTAGGCCCCTGCCCTCCAGCCCTTTCTCTGGCTTTGTCCTCCTTCCCATGCCCCAGGCCAAGATTTGGGGGTGGGGAGGAGCACTGTAGCAGTACTGATTCTCTCCCTGGCCCCCCCAGAGTGCTCCCCCATCACTGTGCCCTGGGGGCCGCACCCCAGACCTGCGCGCCCTGCTCAGCCTGGTGAATGATGCCCGAGACTTTGTCTATGTTGCTGTTATGAACTACCTGCCCATCATGGAGTACTCCCACCCTCGAAGGTGCGTGTGGCCTGTGTGTTGGGAGCATGAGGACTGTGATGGAGAGGCCATATAGGGCCAGGGTTGGGTGGGAGGGAAGGAAGCTGAGGGGTGGCTCAGCATAAGGTCCCCCTGTGCAGGTTCTGGCCAGCCATTGATGATGCCCTTAGGCGAGCAGCCTTCGAGCGGGGGGTTCGAGTGAGACTTCTGGTCAGCTGCTGGGGCCACTCGGAGCCTGCATTGCGTCCCTTCCTGATGTCTCTGGCTGCCCTCCAGGACAACCACACCCACTATGACGTGCAGGTGGTAAGGAGACCATTCTTGATGGCTGTGGTCAGCTACCATCCCCTCCTCTGACTGTGCCCTGCTCTTTTTCTGATCCTGTCCCTGTGTCCCTGGCCCTCCTCTGACCTTCCTCCCTACTATACACCATCCCTTGACCCCATCCTCACATCCTTTCCCACCCCCAGGCCCTTCCCAGCCAGGCCTTGCTGAGCCTGGTCCTTTCTCCATCCCTAGAAGCTCTTCGTGGTCCCCTCCAATGAGGCCCAGGCCCGGATCCCTTATGCCCGCGTCAACCACAACAAGTACATGGTGACAGACCGAGCGGCCTATGTGGGTGAGTGAATCACAGCCCACCCCTGCGCCGCACCCCTCCCTCCTGGGCACCAGGGCTGGGAGCTGGCCTCCTAACCCTCTCACTCCCCGCCCTCAGGCACGTCCAACTGGTCTGGCAACTACTTCACGCAGACTGCGGGCTCGGCCCTGGTAGTAAATCAGAGCCAGGCTTCTGGCCTCCGCACGCAGCTCGAAGCCGTCTTCCTTCGGGACTGGGCCTCCCCATACAGCCACGAGCTGGACAGCCCGGGCCTGGTTGAGGGGCACTCCTGCCGCCTGCTGTGAGCGCCCTGCACCTGGTATGCGCCACCTGGGCCCAGCTCCCTCACACTGACCTGGGAGCCCCGCCTGGGCAGCATCCCTTCTGACCTCCTGCTCTACTCTCTCTCCCCCCACACCTCAGTCTCTGCCCATCTCTGAGAGTCTCTGTCGCTGTCTCTGTTGGTTGGTCTTTGTGGCTTCCTGTTTCTTGAGGCTTTTGTCCAGCTTTGTGTGGCTTTTTCTGATTTCCATCTTTTCCCCCCCCGTGTCTCTCTCCTGTGTCTCCCTCCTATTTCTGTCTCTGCCTCTGAAACCTAGGTAGGCTGTTTGACCAGGTGTTCCCTCCAGCAAAGGTCATGAGCCTGGGCAGAGCCGGACTGGCAGAACCTGGCCAGGCCTAGCCAGAGGCTCCCCCTCTCTTCTCAGCTTTCCTTGAGGCTGTGGAATCGAGGGGCAGACGGGCCTCCCTGGGGTTGAGTCCTCATCTCATGATGAAGGGAAGAAATAGGGCCTTGGACAGGGGCCTCCTAGGGGCTGCCCCCTCGTTGCCCCCCAACAAGCCCTGCAGCTGCATCTTCAGCCAGGGATCCCAACAAGAATAAAGTGTGGATGAGGCAAGCCATGTGTCTGCTGAGAGTTCTGGGGGGACAGTGTGCCATGGGACCAGGCTACTGTTAGGGCACAGGACTGCCTGTGGAAACAGTGCATGACGAGAACATGGCAGCTGCTCTGGGACTTTCCAGATTGTCACGGGCATGGGCGCCACACTACTATTTAGCATGAACAAATCTTGTGTTAGTGTGGACAGAGTATGTTTTCACCTGGCACCAGCAGAGGGGGTATTTGAGGGCATTAGCACAAGCTCGATCAGAGGTCATCTGGCCCAAAGCCAAGTGATAGTGGTAGTAATGTATGTTTGTATACTCATGAACATGAGGTAGGGCATGTTGGAGCATGTTAGGATGAATAGTGTGTGTGTGTGTGTGTGTGTGTGTGTGTGTGTGAGAGAGAGAGAGAGAGAGAGAGAGAGAGGGGGAGAGAGAGAGGAGGAAGAGAAAAAGAGGGAGAGGAGAAGAGAGGAGGAAGAGAAAAAAGGGAGAGAGAGAGGAGGAAGAGAAAAAGAGGGAGAGAGAGGAGGAAGAGAAAAAGAGGGAGAGAAAGAAAGGAAGAGAAAGAAGAGGGAGAGAGAGAGGAGGAAGAGAAAAAGAGGGAGAGGAGAAGAGAGGGAGAGAGTGGGGGGAAGGAGGGGGAAAGCCTGAGCAGAATGTGGCTGTCTCTGAGTAGAGGTGGTACTTGGGAGCTAGATGAGCCTATCCCAGGCATGTCTTTAAGCCCCAAGAGCTCCTGGTCAAGGTCCTTCCCAGGAGTCCTGCTTCCACTGTCCAGTCCCTAGCTAGTCAAAGAACCAGGAGGCCAGAGCAGCTGAACAGTCCTTTATGGAAACAGGCGGAGCTGGGGGGGGGGGGGGGGGCATGGAGCCCGGGCCGGCAGCCCCCCCTCCTGGCACAGGGGGGTCCCACAGGCTGGCCTGGCAGGGCCCTCTCAGGTGCACGATAGCTGGGGGTGGAAGTGAGGATGGGGGGAATCTCTGTGTATTTATTTTTTTTCTGTAACTATAATCTGGATTTCTAGGTAAGCACATCTTAGGGCGAGGGACAAGTCAAATGAAGCAGGCACCAGGTCGTGGCTGGCACGGCCCAGGGAAGGGGGGGTCCATCAGTGATGCCCGCCGACGTGCTGGAGGAAGCCAGTGACCCGGGGAGGCCCGTGGGGGTGGGGGGTTGGGGGGGCCTGGCCCCGGGCCCCTCCGCAGCCCTCCAAGCTCCAGGTGGGGTCGCTTAGCCACTCCCCCGGGCAGGGGGGTAAGGGGGGTGCACCTGCGTCGTACAGCTCCGGGCCAGCCCTCTGCAGAGACAGGAGGGAGTCCTGGAGGACCCTCGGCGTCCTCTCATCCACCTCCCTTCACGCGGGCCCAACCACCGGGCCTGTCGCTGCCCACCAGACACTTGGTGCTAATGGCAGCTGTGTCCGTTACCTGATGCTCTCTTCCCCTCCTGCCAACCTCTTTTTCCCAAGTTGGCCCCACATCACCTCCCTCTAGGCCCCCACCCCTCTCCTTGGACTTCCGCCCCACCCCACTGCCCTGACTGTCCGCCCCTGGTACCTCAGCAGCTAGTGTCAGCTCCTTGGCCCCTGGCCGCTCGTCGGGCCCATCCCCATCTAGCTGCGGGACAGCTGGGGGGTCCGCGGAGGCCCCACGCCGCTCCCCCTCCTCCCAGCCGGCGCCCCGGCCAGGCCCACCCTCATCAGGCGAGGCCTGGCCCAGCCGGATAAGGTTGCCAAAGTTAGGGTCGGACTTGGAGCCAGCGGGGTGCTTGCGGGACTTGTGACGCCCAGTGAGTCGGCTGCCATAGAAGGCTAGGATGGGCTCAGGTTCAGGCTCGCGGCCCCGCCGGCTCACCCCCTTGGGCAGCACCAGGCTATCGGTTGTTGGCTCGTTGGCACTGTAGGCCCCGGCCCGGCCTTCCCCCCACAGCCTTCCGGGTTCCTGCAGGCTCAGGTCATCCAGCTGGTCGATGGCCCTCTGCACACCAGGGGCCTTCTCCTCCCGGTAGTATGTGCCGCCACCACCGCCGCCGCCGCCGCCGCTGCCACCACCGCTGCCCTCCTCCTCCTCCACCAGGCGGTAGTAGGGCGGCCCATCATCTGTGGGCGCCCGGCCCTCCAGCTGCAATGAGAGGCGGCAGCCGCGCAGGGACAGCTGGTAGTAGCGGGTACCCTCATGGGCGCTGCGCAGCTGCTGCATGGACACGAAGGGATGGCGGAGAGCAGCACTGGGGCTGATTCGCTCGTGGGACTCCCAGGTCAGCATCCGCTTGATAAGCTCCACCATGCTCTTGAGGTCCGCATACTCTGCCAGTGTCTCACGGTCTGGAAATGCCAGCTTGCCTGCTGCCCCACCACCATTCACGGTCTCAATCTGATCCAGAGACTTGAGCATGTATTTACGCCGCTCCAAGGGGCGAACCTGGCAGTCAGAAACCAGTCAAGGCTCAAAGCCAGGCTCTGCCCATGGGAGCCCCGGCCGAACAGCCTGGAGGGTCACTGTGCCAGTCACCCATTACCTTGGTCTCTGCCAGATAGTCGGCTGAAGACTTAAGCTGCCAAGGGTTGGAGGCCTCTGGATGGGGATTCCGTTTGAAGAAATGGTGCGCTTTCCGGGCGGCATGAAGGAGGTGGGCCTTCGGCAGGCCCTGGGTCTCACAGATGTAGCGGATCTGGTCATATTCATTGTTGCCCGGGTAGAGCGGCCAGCCCAGGTGAAGCTCAGCCATCACACACCCCAGTGACCAGACATCCACCTTCTCACAGAAGGGCAGTCCCAGGAGGATCTCTGGAGCCCGGTAAAAGCGGGACTGGATGTACGGTTCTTTGACATAACGCACCTCACTGAAGATGCTGGCTGAGCCAAAGTCAATAACCTGTGAGCACACCCCCAGCGCCCTCAGCCAGGTGGATCCCTCCAGCCCAGAGGCCTGAGCAATTGCTACAGACCCCCACTGACCCCTCTTTCTAATGGGACGCAGTCAGGAGGCAGGATGGGGGAGGAGCTTCTCCTCTGGGGTGTTAGGATGGAGGGGAGGACAGTGGGTGAGGATGGGAAGGGGCCCAGGGAGGGAGCTCAAAAACAGAGGGGTCCCCCCCTTAGATGTGCTAGGGGTCTAGGCCCTGTATAATAGAAGAGTGGGAGTAGGTTTGGGTGTGTCCTTAGAGGGTCAAGGGTGCCCTGGGAAGAGAGGATTCCCGCCCCCCATCCCTCTCTCTTCTGGACCCCTGTCCCCAAACCTTGACCCTGAAGGGACAACGAGTCTGGTCGACCAGCATGATATTCTCTGGTTTGAGGTCAGCGTGGATGATGGCCAATTCCTTGAGCCGGGCCAAGGCCCGAAGCACCTGCAACGTCACCGTGCGGATGTGACGGGCTGCGAGAGGCGCAAAATTGTTCTCCTTTTGGAACTCAAAAAGGTTCTGCTCCAGCAGCTCAAAGACCAGGTAAAACTTGAGGGCATCATGGAAGAACTCCAGGAAGCGGATGATGTGGGCCTCGTCAGGGTCCAGGCCCCGCATGCAGCGGAGGAGCTTCAGCTCATTCTTAATGATGCGATTCCGGTACGCATCGTTCTTCAAGATTTTGATGGCCACCATCTCGCCCGTGCTCCGTCGCCAGCCCTTGGCCACCTCACCAAAGGTCCCCTTACCTAGGACCTCGATGATGTCATAGCAGTCGGTTTCAGACTGGATGGTGGCCATGGCCCGGCCACTGCCCTCGACCCTCCGCCTCCGAGGGCGTCCGCCCCGCCGCCGGCCCCGGGGCCCAAGCGGGGGAAAGAGAACAGCACTCGTGCCGCCCAGGGACAGCGCCCTCTCTGCTGCCCCGCCCCCTCCCTCTCTGGAGTGCGAAACTGCTGGGGCCTTCGCCCCTCCCCCCCCCCCCCGGGCTCGGGATGAGCCCCCCCCCGGACCCCGATCGGTTCCGGGGTTGCTGAGTGGGATGGGTTCTGTTGTCGGAGACCCTCCTCTGGACCCTGATGCAGAATGGACTGTCGTGTTCCAAGAAAGGCCTCTCCCCTCCCCCGATGGATGGCAGAACCCAGGGTGGGCAGTGGGCAGCGCCTGAAGGCTCGGGGCACTTAGCCTTCCTCTGGATGGTAGAACCCGGTGATGGGAATCCGTTTCCCCTCCCCATTTGAAGAAGTCACCATTGGGAAGGTGTCCGTGATAAACCCAAGCCTAGAATTCTCTACTCATGTGGATGATTTATAGTCAGGGATGCTGCCGAGGGACTCCTCAGACACAGGTTAGAATAGCTTCCCTCTGAGGTCTCATCCATCTCTGGGATTTTGTGATTCATGTGGTCCACCCTGAGCTAGGCCTCAGTTTCCCTTCCTGAGAGGAGGGGTTGGAGAAAAGAGAGCCGAGCCCCCTCCTAGAGCAGTGCAGCCCTTGGCCACAAACGTTGAGGCCTTGCTTGGGAAGATGGGCCCTCTAGGCCTCCTGCCTCCCCTCTGGGTGCTGCCAGTCCAGGCAAACTGGTTGGACCAGAACACCAGGAAAGGAGGTTCCTTGAGGGTGGTCCCTGCTGAGCCAGCTCTGGCATCAGTCCCTGCCCTGCCCCACCCCACCCCACCATACCAACTGAGCTCCCCCTGCCCTTGCTTACAATGCCTCAGCCCCGCCCTGCCCTGCCCTGCCCTGCCCCACCAGTCACTGGACATGCATATGGATGCGCTTCAGCACAAACACCCAGCAACCAAATGCCCCCTTTCATCCCTCCCAGCAGTAAAGGCAAGGGTCAACAAAGAGCCATTATGGGCTCGCTCACCTACCCCTCCCCATATTCGAGTTGGTGCCCTCCATCCCCTCTTAGCACCTGCTGTTCCCCTCCCATCTTGGTGCCCAGGGTTGGAAGCAGGGCCAGAGGGTCCGTGCTTTCTCTCCCAACATGCCACCTAGTCCTCTGGCCTGGGATTCTGAGACCACAAATCGGTGGCTTCCCGGAACAAACCCCTATTTCCCCCCACCCCGACTCTAGCTCCCCTTAAATAAAGGGGTGGAGGGGACATGATTTGCCCCTGGGCTGCAGCTCTGTCTCCTCCCTCCCACCATAGACCAGGGCGGGTCCCCTGACAGCAGGCAACATGGTCCCTCCCACCTCTAGGAGAATGACCTCCCAAGGGCTTCCATCTACTGGGTACTTCATGGGGGCAGGGGCTCCATGTCCTTCCCTACAAGAGCAGGGACCTTGTTTCCCCCATCACATATCCCTCTTTCCTGGGGCTCTCTGAGGCCAGGGACCATGGTTCTCACCTCAAGTCAGAGATGCCCCCAGGTCAGGGTTGCTCACATGCTGTCCAGCCCCCATGAGGGCCAACCATAAAGCTTCCACCCAATCTCTGGCCTCTTCCCAGTGAACCCCAAAGCAAAGCCCCGGGGCTTCTTGCTAGAGGTGACCAGACAAAGTAGCAGACTTAGGGTTACTTTATTCATACCAATCGGCTGTTGGTCATTACACAGATGTTTCCTCTGAGCAGTAGCTGGTGCCCAGTGTTTCCTGGGTGACCCCCACCTCTCAGGCCTCATAAGGTTAGTGCTAGTATGTAACACACAGAGTTGTAGGGGGAGAACAGGAAAGACACCACTACCTCCCCAAAAGATCTTAGACGGCTGCCGTTTGGGCCCCCTCCATCTTGGCAGTGCCCACCTGGGTTGGCTCGCCATCAGTTTCTGTCTCAGAGAAGCCCACCTTAGGCAGCCGGACCCTGAATGTTCCCTCCTCCTCCTCACTTGTGACTCCTTTGGCCACCCCCTGTACCTTGGGGCTCAGTGACACCTTGGGGAAGTAGAATTTGGGGGACTTGTCTCCAGGGGACCTCTGGGATCCCTCAGTCCCACCAGGCTCTCCTTCCTCTTTAGAGCGGGTGGAGAAGGGGGAGCGAAAACGGGTGGCTCGCAAGGCAGCAAAGGGGCCGCTATCCACCCCCACCAGGCTCCGGCTCAGCTCAGGCTCCTGTTCTGGGCCTTTATAGGGGGAGGCAAGTTCCACTTGGGGCAGGCACACACGGCCAAGGCGGCCTGTGGATGCCCCATTGTGCAGGGCTCCAGCAGCTCCCGCTTCCTCCCCTGGGGAGTTGGTCCCGTTAGTGCTGGGTGCTTCGCCCTTGGCAAAGCCTACTTTAGGCAGTCTTAGCTTAGGACTCCGGACTCGGCCGCCAGTCTCCCCACCCCCCTCTCCAGAGCCACCCCAAGACAAGAGGAGGGTAGATTTCCCTGATCCTGGGGAGATTTTTGTCCCTCCCTCCGCAGAGACACTAGCATCATCCTTGCCTGCCACCTTTGCCAGTTTCTTTCCCTTGGCCTTCTCCCCATCATCTCCCTCTTCTTTCCCTAGCAAGAGCCCGAACCGAGGCAGTTTGATTTTGGGCCTGCGCCCAGCCTCGCCTTCCAGCCCATCCCCAGCCACTTGGTATTCAGCATGGCTGCCCACGGGGGGCGGGGAGAGCTCCACCTCGGGCATCCAGGAGCGTTGCTTGCTCCCTTCAGGAGGTGTGCCTGCCTGTGCAGCTCCTGGCTCCACTGTGAAGCCCACATCTGGAAGGGAGAGGTGGAAGGTATGGTCAGGGGCTCCAGGTGGGCCCAGAGGCTGACCATCGGCCTCCCCACCACCTGTGAAGGTGGGCTTCTTCAACCAGAATCTCCCCTCTGCCGTGCCTTTGGCTGCTGTCTGCCCCTCGCCCCCCACCAGAGCATCCCTGGGCTCCTCTGCCTTGTGCCTGAGCCCCATGTCCAGCTCCAGCTGGGGCACAGTCACACCAGGCATCTTGAACACCCCCTCACCCACAAGCATCTTCCCTCCTTCTAGTTGGGTCCCAGGGAGAGAAAGGTCCACCTGGGGCAGCTGTACCCGGAAGCCTGCATCCCCCACACCCTCCTCCATTGCAGTGACCATCCCTGCCTGCTGCCTCTGGAAAGCTTTTACATCAGACCCTGTCCCTTCACCAACCCCACCAAAACCGGTTAGTTCTACCTGGGGCACTGCAATTCCCAACGTGGACACTGTCACCTCTCCCTTGTAGCCCCTGACATCCTTCTCAGAAGCCTCTGTGCCCACCTGCTCTGCCCCACTTGCAATCCCAGGCACTGAGATCTGAAGCACTGGCAGCTTGACCTCTCCCCTTACCATCTCCACCTCCCCTCTCTCCTCTCCCTGTGCCACCAAAGTTGGTAGCTCCACTTGGGGCATTTTCAAGGCAGCGTGCCCCATGTGTAGTTTGTCCCCATCTTCTGCCTCCCTTCCCCGTGTCAACCCAAATGAGGGCATCTTAAGCTTGGGCATCTTCACCTTAGCCTCCCACCCCCGGCCTTTGCTTTCTGCTTCCCCCTCCCCTAGCACCATCTCTCCAGCTTCCATATCCTTACCCTTGGCCCCAAATCTGGGCAAAGCAAACTTGGGGCCCTTGAGTTTGATGTCAGGCAGCTCACCAGGCACCTCCACCTTGCCTGTGGGCAACTGGACATCAAGGCTGAGTTGGGGGACAGAGACACCCAGGGCAGAGAGCAGAGGGGCCTCCCCAGGTTCCTTGGTTTCAGCCTCAACACCTGTCCGGACCTTGGGAAAAGTGATGCCAAACTTGGATGTTTTCAGCTTGGCCCCACTGTCCCCTTCCCCCTTTCCTACCTTGGGGCCTGAAAGCCCAAACTTAGGCAGGGAAAACTTGGGAGATTTGAGTTTGGGCTCAGACACTTGCAGCTTCTCCTCTGCCTCTCCTTCAGGAAGCTTGGGGGCAGCTATCTCAACAGCAGGTAGCACCAGGCTGGGCATCTTAAACCCTGCCTCCCCTACCTCCACTGCACCAAGAGAGATCCCAGAAAGTTCTGCAGGAAGCTTAGATGTGGGGGCAGCTCCCTTTGGGGGGCCTGCCTCACTTGGAGGGGGCCCTGGGAGCCCAGCTCCAGGCAGCTCCAGCTCAACCGAAGGCAATGTAACTGTCGGGAAGCTGATTCGGGCCTCGGGCCCCTTGCTCACTGGCTTCCCACGCTCTGAGACTTCAGGGCTCACCACCCCAACCTTGGCCCGTGGAGGAGATCCTACACGTCCCAACTTGGGTATGGACATCTTGGGCAATTTGAAGCCAAAGTCCAGTCCCTCGCCCCTCTCTGCCCCACGGCTTGCTGTGGGCTCTTGAGGTCGCACATCTGGAGCTTTGGGCAGCTTCACCTCAGGCATCTTAGGGAGGTGCATTTCTGGCATCTTGGGCATTTGCATCTCTGCCACCTTTGGGAGCTGCACCTCTGGGATAGACATGTCTGGGACCTTGGGCAGCTTCATCTCGGGTATCTTCATCTCTGGCACCTTTGGGAGCTGGACCTCTGGAAGGTGCACCTCTGGGATCGAAACTTCGGGTCCCTTGGGCATCTTCATCTCTGGCAGCTTCATCTC
>NW_027187400.1:42377734-42391196 GCF_028583685.1 Petaurus breviceps papuanus
GGCAGCTTCATCTCCGGCACCTTTGGGAGCTGCACATCTGGAAGTTGCACCTCTGGGATGGAAACTTCGGGTCCCTTGGGCAGCTTCATCTCTGGCAGCTTCATCTCTGGCACCTTTGGGAGCTGCACATCTGGAAGGTGGACCTCTGGGATGGAAACTTCAGGCCCTTTGGGCAGCTTCACCTCTGGTACTTTGGGGAGCTGCACATCTGGTCCTTTGGGCAGCTTTACCTCAGGAACTTTCGGCACCTTCACCTCTGGGGCCTTGGGCAGCTTCACTTCAGCCCCAGACACCCCAATGCCAAAAGAAGGCATCTTGATTGTGGGCAGTTTCAGCTTGCCTTCCACAGTGGGTTCGGGTGCGGCTGGCCGGGACTCCAGCAGGGAGAGCCCAAAAGTGGGCATCCGCAGCTTGGGCCCCTTGGCCCTAGCCTCAGGACTGACCTTTATTCCTTTGCCAGCCTTCCCCTCACCCTCAAGCCCTACTCCTTCCTTCCCCCGAGCACCAAAGCGGGGAAAGGTGAGCCAGGGCACCTTTAAAGCTACCTCAGGCCCTTCTCCCCGAACTTCCTCCTGGACTTCAGCCTCAGCTCCAGGCAGAGCCAGGTCCACCTCCATGGATGGCACAGACACATCGAGGGCTGGTGCTGCCATGGTCCCACCTTCTTTAGCCTCTAGGCAAGGCAATTTGGTGAGGGTAGGCAGCTCCACCTGGGGCACGTGGATCCCCCCTGTGGCCACCTCAGGCACAGGTGCCGCTGGGGCAGTGAGGCCGAATGTGGGCAGATGGAGGCTAAATCCAGTGCCCGAAGGCTCTGGAACTTCAGCCACAGCCTCAGCAGCTGCCCTCTGAGGCCCAACCAGCTCTAGCTGGGGGGTCACAAAGTGGGCACCAAAGGAGGGCTCCTCTGCAACCAGGGCACCCTCCACCTTGGCCTTTCTGCTCCCAAGGAAGGGGATTGTGGCCAGGGGAGATACCTGGGCCACCGGCTCAGCGGCTGGAATGGGACCGGCCACTTCCCTCACCCGCAGCCGGGGAAGACGTAAGCGGCGGCGGGCGGGGGCGGGCAGCGCGGGCCCCGGGGCTACCTCGGCCTTTGCCCGTCGCAGCCTGGAAAACTTGGGGAAGGAGAACTCAACATCAACAGGGGTCAGGTCTGAGGGGATTCCCGGGGCCCCCGACACAGCTAGGACCTTCTTCTTCTTCACTGGGGACAGGCTCTGGATGTTCTGGGGAGAGAGGAGAGAGGCGGGAGGCGGTGGAATAATAGGGGGGGGCCAGTGGATGGGGGGAGGCTGGGAACTGAGCAGCCAAGGAGGGGGAGGAAGGCCTGCCCTCAGACAGCAGCCCCGCTGGGCTTTCTTCTGTCAGAGCATCATTCCTATGGGATCTAAAGGACTGTCCCTCACTTACAGTCTCCAATTGCCAGTACCTTAGGGCTATGGCTCTCAAAGGGGCTCCCGGAACCCCTGAGGGTCCCCAGGTCCAATAACATAATACTAGCTTGTTTTAATTTCTAATGCAGTAAATATTGATAGATATAACACTCCCTTAAATAAAAGCTCTCTGGGGAGTCCTCTCTAATTTTTAAAAGTGTAAAGGGGTCCCAAGACCAAAAACGTTTGAGAACCAGTGCTGTGGGGAGATCGGCCTTATCAGCTGGAGTTTGAATCAGCCAGTGATGCCTGAATGGGCAGCCAACGGAAGTATATGGAGGTAGGCTAAGGGCAGGAAAGGCCAGGAGGCAGAGCTGTGCCCTGGACCTGCCGTGGGGCACTGTGGGCCATGGGAAGATTTGAAGGAGTTTGGGGTTGAGGCTGGCCTAGGCTGGCCTGGTGCAGGGACAGTAGGAGGGGGCTGGGGAAGGTTAACAGCTAGGTTAGTCCCCATACAGCCAGACAGCTGGGCAGGCTCAGGGGGCAACAGGAGCAGCATGGGAAGCTCCCCGCAGGGTGCCTGGGGCCGAGTTTGGGGCTCCAGGGCCCTCCATGGCAGGGCCAGGGAGCAGCACGCGTACCAGCTTGGCCACCTTGGCTCGGGGGCCCTTGACCTCGTAGCCGGCTGCGGTGCCTGGGCGCAGCGCCAGGTCCCCGGTGGGCACTGTCCGCTTGAGGCAGAAGGAGACCTTATAAGGTTCTGCACACTGCAGTAAGCGCAGAGCGTCTTCATACTTGAAGTTGTCAAAAAAGACCCGGGCACTGAGCAGCTGGTCCCCTGTGGGAGTCACAGAATCTCAGGGCTGGAAGGGACCTCCTGAGTCATCCAGTCCAGCCCTTACTATACAATAATACCCTAAGCTGATCATTCAGCTTCTGCTTGAATACTTCCAGTGATGAGGAACTCACTGCCTGCTCAGGCAGCCCATTTCCATTTCTCCATAGCTCTGATGGATAGGAAGTTTCCCTTTCACTTTTCAAGCTGAAATCTACCTCCTGTGATTCCAGTTGCCCCTTTTGCTCTGCATAGGATTTTAGGGGACAGGACTGCCAGTGGGTATATTCTCTGGGCCTTATCACCTCAGAATTGCCTAGAGCAGAAGGAAGTGCCCATATGTGTTGGAGGTGAGATTTGAACTCAGGTCTTCCTTGATTCAAGGCCAGTTCCCCCCACCCCCCACCCCACATTCAATATGAGCCGTGGGAAACTGAATTTTAGGCACCAGGACCTCAGAGGTTCTCTTGTGTGACCCCTCCCTGAGTAGCAAACCCCGTGACTGTGTCACTGACAGGTTGGTGCCTATGGTCAACTTGGAGACTTCCAGTGATGGGGCACTCCCTCCCTCCAGAGGCACCCTGCCCCAGTTCTGGACAACTCCCATTATTATAATGCTTCTCATTACAGGCAGCTGGAATTCTCCAGGGCTCCTCCTCCCTGCACCACACACAACACACGCACTGTTTCTGGTGGCATCCTATGTCGACTAACGGAACAAGGCAGGCCTCCTCCCCCACATGGCGACCTCGCAAATTCTTGAAAGACAACCACCATGCCACCTGCCGCATGTCTTCTCCCAGTTAGACATCCCTGGTTCTTTCCCCAGTCCCCTCACCACCACCCTGGTGTCCTGGCTCTGGGTTTCAGCCCCTCTCTCTTTTTATCCTAAAAGATGGTGGTGTCTAGAGTTAGCACAAGGGTCCAAATGTTATCTGACCAGGGCAGAAGGTAGACAGTTTGCCCTCCTTGGTTCTGGGCATTTCCTTTTTAGTCAATTGGGGTTAAGTGACTTGTCCAGGGTCATGCAGCTAGTAACCATCTTTTTACTAACCAACATTTGAACTCAGGTCCTCCTGACTCCAGGGCCAGAGTTCTATCCACCGTGCCACCCAGCTGTCCCCAGGAATTCTTTTCCAATGGAAATTAAGGTCCCATTAGGGGATAGGTAGGGGCTTTGACCTAGCAGGGTAGATGGGCATCCCAGGGTGCTGCTCCCCCACCTTGCCCTGGACCCCTTTCTGGATGACTGGAGATGATTGAACTCTTTAACATAACATCTGGTTCTAAGCCTGATGTTTTGCTAACCTCAATGCTAGCTAAACTATTTTAATAGTGTCCTGAGAATATGAATCAGATTGCCTGCTGTGGATGGGACAGTTACTACCATCTAGCCCAACCAACATTCTCCTTTGACAGTTGGGGAAACTGAGGTACTAAGTACTTAGCTGGCATATAGACTCATAGATTTAGAACTGAAAGGGAAATCAGAGGCCGAGTCCTTCCCACCCCTCCCCCCCACTTTATAGATGAGGAAATAGAGGCACAAGGGCTTTCTCCTCAGCTCCAAGCCCAGGCCCCTTCCCTAGGACATTTTTCTCCATGGTCACACAACTAGGAAGTAACAGAGTCAGAATTCAAACCCAAGTCCTGGCTCTGGTCATAATCCAAGCCCTCCATGTTCCCCATAAGCTTAGCTACCCTTACTCCCATATCTTCACCAGCTAAATGAGACAAGTGGAACTCCCTGGCCCCAGCCACCCCGTCTTCCTGGGAGGGGTGCCTCCCTTCAGGCTCTGCCCCCATCCTACCTCCTCCTTCCCCCTTTCTGCCTGCTGAAATCCTTCCATTCTGACACTTCTGAGGCCCAGCTCCAAAGCTACCTCCTCCCAGGAGCCCTCAGTCAGCAAATAGTAAGCACCAACTGTATGAGGAAAGTCATCCTCAAAACCAGAAAGACCTGGTTTCACTTTCTGCTTCTGAGACATACATGTGCACAATGTGAAAGCAGATGGAATTTGGGGGCCCAGAGTCAGGAAGACCAGAGTTCAAATCGAGCCTCAGACACTTCCTAGCTGCATGATCCTGGGCAAGTCACTTCACCCGGCTTGCCTCAGTTTTTCTCATCTGTAGAGATAATAATAGCATCTACTTCCCAGGGGTGATGTAAGGGTAAAATGAGATAATATTTGTAAGTCACTTAGCACAGTGCCTGAAACACAGTAAGTGATACTGGATGTGGGACTGGGCAAATCATTTTACCTCTCTGTTCTAGACTATTAATTGGTGGTTCTCAGTCTTTGGTCTTAGGACCCTTTACACTCTTAATTCCCAAGGACCTCCCTCTCAGAGACCCCCAGGGTCCCCAAACCACTGCTGTATACTACTGAAACTGCCGGGCCATTCCCTGCTTCTTACAGTGTACTGCCAGACACTCTGCCAGAGCTAAGGGGAGATACCTCTTGCCCTCAAGGAGATTCCATTCTAGGCCCACACATCCCACCATCCCCCATCCTCCACCAAGAATCTCCCTCAGGGGGGGGTCTAGGTGGCCCAGTGAATAGAGTGCCAGCCCTGGAGTCAGAAGGACCTGAGTTCAAATGAGGCCTCCAACACTTAACACACACACACACACAAACTAGCCATGTGACCTTGGGCAAGTCACTTAACCCCAATTGCCCTCCAAAAAGAAAAAAAAAGTCTCCCTCAGATTTCTCCTGAACCTGGTCCTTTGCCCTCATTATGTACCCTGGTAGCCTAATTATTTCTGAAGATTTCTATTCCCCCATTACGTGGTAAGCTCCTCTAGGAGTAACAAGGTGTGGTTGTTTTGTCCTCGGGGCACCAACATCCCCTCTTCTAGGGCGGGTCTCCACCTCTCTTGCCTCCACCCCACACTCCCTCCCCAGTCAGTCAATAAACTTTTATTAGGTGCTGACTTTGTGCCAGACACTAGACAGTCCTTGCTTTTAAGGAGCCCCCAGTTTAATGGGGAGACAATAAGCTATAGACCTCAGGAACTGGAAATAGTCAACCACTCTATGCTAGAATTAAGAGGGGTCTGGAAAGGCTTCCAGCAAGATGTAGGTTTTTAATCCTGCCTCTGACACAAGCTGTGTATCCCTAGACAGGTCACACCACCTTTCTTGCCTCAGTTTCACCATCTGTAAAATGAGGGAGTTGGACCTACCTGGCCCTTAAGGTCCATTCCAGCTCTAAATTGGTGAGCTTATGACCTGCTGCCCCAGACACTTTCTAGCTGTGTGACCCTGGGCAAGTCACTTCACCCTGTTTACCTCAGTTTCCTCATCTGTCAAATGAGCTGGAGAAGGAAATGGCAAACCACTCCAGGATCTTTGCCAAGAAAGCCCCTAATGGGTCATGTGACTAGAAGAGGATAGAACAGTAACAACATGACCTACTGCCCCCTCCCCCCCTTGCTGCCCTCACCACTACCTTGGAAGATTCCTCTTTCAGCTGTCTTGAGATCCTGACTTGGGTTCTCAGTTTGGCTCAATCTTACCTGTCTTGGTTTGCACAGCACTGGGCGTCATCTCAAGGAAAGACCTTCAGAGGCCAGTTAGTCCAACTCCCTCCTTTTGCAGATGGGGAAACTGAGGCGAGAGGTCAAGTAGCTGGCCCCAGGTGGAGGTAAAACTTCACACCTTCCCAGTTCAGCTGCATGGCCACCACTCCAAGGCTGACCTCACACGGTTCTTTGGTATGGAAGCACCTGCTAACCCTCAATGGACCATCCCATGTCTCCTCCCAGGTCCCACATACCTTCCTGCAAACTGAGGGTCTTGGCCGCTGGCGAGTCTTTGAGTAATTCCTTGATGAAGATCCCTTCCTTGCCCCCACCGGCCACATTGATGCCGCTGACTCCTGTCTCAGCCTCAGTCTCCACGATAATCTCCACCAGCTGGGCCTTTCTGAGCTCCTGGGGGCAGAGGAAGCCATTAGTGGGGGGTAGGTGGGTAGGGAGGCCATGCAGTCTTTTCCTCTCACAGAGGGAGAAGAGGAGGGGACACAGCAGAAGCCCAGTGGCCATGGGCCCCTGTGGCCCACAGCCGTTGGAGAAGGCCTCACAGGAGCCAGGCCCGCACCCCTGGAGGACTCACTAATCCTGCCTCAACGCTACAGCTGCACAGCCATACCTCAGCACTCCTACTTCTGGCCTCCATGGTGCGTCCAGAGGGTGAGGCCAGAGGCCCGGATGCAGCCTTCCTCTCTCCTTTCTTCTGCAAAACTTGCTTTAGCTCTGCATGGAGCAGGAGCTTCTGGGCCTGCAGTGGGCAGGAGAAAGAGGTGGAGTGAGGAAGAGGGGACTGGAGAACAGTAGTCAGGTGCCATCACACTAGTACCTAGGACTGCAAGGTTCAGAATGGGGTGGGGTCAGCCCTTCACTTAGTGGAGCAGGAAATGGGGGGGACAGAGGAGCCTAGAAGTTTGCCCAAGATCACACAACACTGGGGGCAGGAGGAGATGATGCCCAGCCCGTGGGGACTCCAAGCCCTGGGGAAGGGGATAAGCCAGGGCTCAGACCCAGTGACTTCTAGGCAGGAGACACTTTGATTTACACCAGACTCTGATGCTTTTTCCCCCTTTCTCTCAATTTTAAAGCTGTGTGAAGTTGGAAAAAGCTGACCTTTCTGAGTCATCTACAAAACAGGGTCAATAGTTGTCCTACCTCCCTCACAGGGTAGTTACAGATGAGGACACTGAGGCATGGGGAAAGTGTGCCCATGGTGAGCTGAGAGTCTAAGCCAGGGTTGTGCCTCCCCTGCCTCCCATTGCCTGATCCAGTGGGGGCCAGAGCAGCAATGGCTGGGAGTCCAGAGAGATCCTCACCGTCCTCTCCGCACAGTGCCCAGCTCCTGGGGGGCGCTGAGCCCAGGGCACTTGGGGGTTCTCTGCTGCTTTCCCCTTCTCTTCTTGAGCACTTGCCTGTGGGGAAGAAGCCAGAGGCTGAGGAAGAGAAGGGAGCCATGGATTAACTAGTATCAAGCATTTGAACACCTACTAAGATACAGAGACAGCCAAGAAGCAGTGTCTGCCCTCAGGGAGTTTCCCTTCCACTCACCTGGGTGCCAACTCCTACCCGGGAAATGTTCTTGGTCTGAGACTGCCTGGGGGACCCTGGAAAGAGAGAGGGGGATGAGGATCCTTGAGTCTCCCCAGGGGGAGCCGCCGTCGTGTTCTCAGTGGGGAGAGGAGGGAGGATCATTCGCCACTCACGGGGGCAGAGGCGGCAGCTTCTCCTGCTCTTCCCACTGATGGCCCCCAGCCTGTCACACAGGGACAGGGATACAGGCAAAGACGGAGAGCAGGGAAGAGATGGGGAAAGGTGCTGGGCACCAGCGGGAAGGAGTGAGAGGGTAATGCCACCTGATACCCTCCAAAGAGCGGTTGGAACTTTGCTCTGCTTGACCCTAGAGGACAGGACTGGGGACAATAAGCAGAAGGGGCCAAGAGTATCAGAGAAGGCTGCATGGCCTCCCTGCCCACCTACCCCCTTTTATGGATAGGGAAACTGAGGCACGGGGAGGTTAGATGACAGGATCATCGATCAGAGCTGGAAGGGCTCTCAGTACAACCCTCTTCATTTTACAAAAGGAGAAACTTGGGGCTGGAAAGTTAAGGTACCTCGCTCGCCTAAGGTCACACAGCTAGGAAGCACCAGAGGTGGGAAGATTGAAGCCAAGGAATAGATTCCTGAATGATTAGAGATGTCCAAAGTCAATTGCTCATAAAGTAGTGAAGTCCCCACCCCTAGGGGTATTCGAGCAGAAAGAGGGGGATTTCTTGTTTGTGTGATTATTAAAGCAGATTCCTGCTCAGGAGGAAGCTAGGTTCCATCCTGCCTGCCTGTGGGACCTTGGGAGAGGCATTCAACCTCCTGGCCTCAGTTTCCTTATCTATAAAGTGGAGTCAGATTACATGGTATCTGAGGGCCCTTCTAGCTCCAGATCCCATTAGTCTATCCCCCCACCAAACCCTGGGCTTCTAGGATGCAGCAAAGCTGGAGTGACTCACCCCATCAAGGGCCCCACTGAGATGCCAACCCGAACATCTACTCTCCTCTATGACTTGGCTTCTCCAGCCACCCCCTTGCCCCCCACCTGGGCTCCACCCCTTCTTCTTGGCAAGCCCATCCCCCAGTGGGGTTGGCATCTTGACTTCGCCCCCACTCTGGCTGAAAGGTCAGCTCTCACAAGGCACATTTTCAGGAACAATAGGGCCCCTCCCCATCCCTCCCTGCTGGTCACATTCCCCCCCCCTCCCCCCCTCCCCCCCCCCAACTACACAAAGCCCCTTCAGAGCCCACCCCCAGCAGGCAGATGGATCCCTGGGAGCATTGAGATGACCCAGGGCCCTTCTCCCCCGCCCAGGGCCTCTCTGCCAGAGCAGAGGCTCAGGCCCATTCTCCTCTCCCCTCCCCACCCCTCCAAACTCAAGGACCACAAAGAAATCAGTTGCCTGGGTTACAGGAGACCTAGTCCCAAGTCTTGACTCTGCCCTTGACTAGAAATGTGATCTGCAGCAAGTGTCTGCTCTTCTCTGGGTCTCAGTTTCCCCGTTTGTAAAATTTGCTGGCTGGTAGAGTGGAAACAGCATTGAGCCGGGGGTAGGCAGATTTGGGAGCCAATCCTGCCTTTGTCTCTTCCTACTTTCCTGGGTCTCAGCCTCTTCCAGCTCCAGATAAGCTCCCTCCCCTGTCTGTGACCTCAGCAACCTAAGGAGATTGTGATTATCCCTGTTTTACAGATAAGGAAACTGAGGCACAGAGGAAGTAATGGCCTTGGGTCACAGAGCTAGTAAGTGAAGCCAGGCCTAGCTGATGCTGAGTTCTCCTAAGCATCTCTCCACTTTGCTACCTTGTCTTTCAAGAGACACAATGCTGGGAACTGCCCTGCCCTCCAAACCTGGACAGTCTCCCTCAGTTTGTGTTTGCCTGTCTGTCCCCAAATACCTTGGTCTCTCTTTCCATATCTATCTCTCTCCCTCTAGCTTCACATCAGTCTGAGCTTATTGGCTTCTCTCCCCACCTGTTTCCCAGACCCAGGTCTCAACAGTGTCCCCAACACTTAAGAGTCAGAGCTAGAACATGCCCTGGGACCCTTGGGAGCTTGTGGGCCCAGGAAAGATTGGGAGGGTCAGCAACAGACAGGATCTGGGACAAGAAAGCCAGCTAGGCCTAGGGTGGGGCAGGGTGGGGAGCAGAAAATGACCTCTTTCCTTAGCATAGGTGGGTGGGACAGGACATCCCCTTTTCTTCCAGCCTTCCCCTCCCACTTAGCCTCACCATGCCCTCTCTGTACCCCCATGTCTAGCTCTTACAAGGAGAGGATGGGGGGGGGGGCAGGAAGCTCACCTTGGCCCCAGTTACTCACTTCTTCTGCCTTTGCCTTACCCCAGGTCCAGCTCAGCACTTCTACTTGTACTGGATGGGAGAAACTGAGGCCAGGAGAAGGAAAGAATCATAGGCTTATGGGTCTTAGAACTAGAAAGGCCTTTAGTAACCATCAGCTCCAGGGATTCTCAACCTGGGGCCTTCAGTTCATGTTTTTAATTGATAACTACATTGCAATAGAATTGGTTTCCATGGTAATCCCATGTTTTTTATCTTATGCATTTAAAACCATGATTCTGAGAAGCAGCCCATAGACATCACGAACCTGACTGCCCAAGGGGACCAGGACACAACACAGGTTAAGACTCCAGCTCTAATCCAGCCCCTCCCCTCACAGAAGAAGAGACTGATGTTCAGAGAGGCAGAATGGCTCTCACAGCTAATAAGAGGTAAAGCCAGGTAAACCCACACTGCCCAGAAATTGAACCCAGGTCTTCAGGCCCTTGGACTCACCAGAGCAAGCCAGAGTCAAAACTGTAATTGTACTTATTTTAATTAGTCTTATTATTATTATTATTATTATTATTATCTTTAAGCAATCGGGGTTAAGTAACTTGCTCAAGGTTACACGGCCACTTATTTCTGGGTGTGGTGCTAAGTATCCGAGGCCAGATTTGATCCCCAGGTCATCCTGACACTGGAGCTGGTGCTCTTACTTGCTGAGCCAACTGGCCACCCCTAGTCATATTATTATTAATGATAGGCATAGCAATATGAATTGCTTTAAAGAATCCTGGAATATCAGAGCTGAGAGGCACATCTGAGGTCATGGAATCCATCCCCCTGCCTTACAAAGGCACAGAGAGGAATTGCTGGGGTCACATAGCCAATAGTCATAGACTCACTGTCTACACTTGGAACATGACCACCACCTTAGGAGGTGAAGTGATTTAGAACCGAACTCTAGAACTGGAAGGGGCCATAGAGACCGCCCAGTCCAAACACCCTCAGTTTGTAGGGAAGAAAACTGGGGCCCAAAAACTTAAGTGACTTGTCCACAGGGAGTAAGCTTCAGAAGCAGAGTTTGAGCCTGGGGCCTCTTCCTCCAGTCCTAGCAACCCTTCCACAGTATCACACTGCCTGGCCTAAAACCAGGTTGCCTGGCACAGCCCGGGGTCCTAGTGTTCTCAGTAGAGCTGCCCCAAATTCACGTTCCAAGAGCCAGAAACAGGGAGTGCCCCAGGAATGAGGTGATAAAACCTAGATCCCTGAGATTCTCTTACCCTGCGAAAGAAGAGGATGCCCTGGGCAGAAGCCCAGCTCTTCCCCCTCCCTAGAGTGGCAGTGTGGTTCAGGGAAAAAGCTGCCAACTTGGAGTCAGGACTGTTTGACCCTGGTCAAAAGACTGCCTCTCTCTGGATCTCACTTCCCTCATCTGTACAGGAGGGCTCTGGATCTCACCAGAAAAACTTGGTATCCCTGCCCTGACAGTACCCGAGCAGGGAAAGATGCTTCTGAGCATAGGCCGTTGGGAAGAAGGCTGATTTCAGGTCAGAAGACCCCAGTTCGAATCCTGGTTTTGCCCTTTACAAAAGTCGTTCTATCCCTGGGGGTCAGACTGGCCATGGCCAAGGTCTCTCCAGGCTCTTAATCGCTTGGGGGGCCACCCTGGTTAAGGTTGGGAATCTTCTTCCTTTGGAAGGAGTAGCCCTTTTCTCCACTGGTGACCCAAGAGGTAGCAGTAGACCAGAGGGATGGAAGGGCTGCCCCACTGGGGTTCTAAGGTGGGGCTTGGAGCCCGTTGGCTTCCGGAAAATCAAGGGTCCCAACAAGGGAGCCAACACAGTGGCCAGTCCTTCACTGCTTTCCCCTCATCTGCCCAGGCTTCTTCCACTTGTCTCCTGGTCACCATTTTGTCCCATCCTGGGACTTAGACAACCTTACCTCGGACTCCCCCCTTCTCTTTTAGGACTCTGCCCTCCTGGTCTCCAGCTTTCCCCCAGGATACAAGTATCCTGACTCTGGTCTCTCCCTCCAAGGTCTCAGGCATTTTGTTCCCTAGCTCTCTTCCAGAATTTAGGCCCCCTCCACCTCCTCCAGCCCCCATCTCCTCTCCCCACCCTTGTCACAAGTGCCTGCCCCTCAAGCCTCTCCTCCCGTGGCCCCGGGGGCTCTTCTTCAGATTCAGGTATCCCAGCCCCACAGCTGCTCAGATAGGGGAGCTCCCTTACCGTCCGCCTGGCCCGGTGGCTGACTCTGGATGCCCTGCCTGCGCTGCCCAGGCCAGGGGGAAAAGGAACTGGGCTGGGAGGGCAGGGGGTGGGGATGGTGGGAGGGCTCAGCTCATTGGCAGATGTCATGAGAGGGCTGGGAATGGGGGAGGGGTGGATCTTCCTGCCCCCTGCCCCCCCACCCCATGTCTAGCTTTCTATCTCTCCACTCTCTGCAAGGGAAGGCTGCTATAAAAGGCTCAGCTTGGCTTCAGAAGTCCTGTGTTCGAGTTTGGGCATTAACTGGAGAATTTGGTGGACCTGGATTAAGAAGACATGTTTGAATCTCTTCTCATATACTTACTAGCTGTATGACCCTGGGCAAGTCAATAGTAAGAATCCAACTGAGCCTCAGTTTCCTCATCTATAAAGCGAGAATGATAACAGCCTCTCTCGCACTGTAAAGGGAAAGAGTCTGGCCCTGTGACTTCACTGGCATAGGAAGTTCCAGGCGAGGAAGTGGCTTCTCCTGCTGTAGATCAGCACCTTCTCTGGCACCCATAGACTTAAAACTAGCCAGAGCAGAGAGGCAGTGACTTGCCCAGGGTCACCTATTAAGAGATAGGACTTGAATGCAAGTCTTCCTGAGGCAGCGAGGTGGCGCTACAGTGGATAGGAGTTCTGACCTGGCGTGAGAAGAACCTGAGTTCAAATCCAACCTCGGTCACTTAACTAGCTGCATGACCCTGGGCAAGTCACTTAACCCCTGTCTGCCTCAGTTTACAAGCAAATATTTGTCCATCAATTAGCAAAGTGCCTGGTACCCAGTGAATGTCTAATAAATGTGTATTCCCTTCCCTCTCCTTATCCCCTGGCTTGGAGGCCAAGTGTCCACAGCACTATGCCCCTTCTCACTATGTGTAAAGCACTGTGCAGAACTTAACATACTATAGAAATATTATTACTACCTTGTGGTCTTGGATATCTCTCTCCTACTTACAGCCCTCAGTTTCCTTCTCTGTAAAATGAGGGGGCTAGGAATATGTGGTCTCTTCCAATTTCAGGTCCTATGATGCCATGGCATTTGTCAAGCTTGAATTCTGAGGGCCTACATTTGCAGGGGGTCAGATGAGGAGGAGGCAGGGGAATGATGGTAAATGTTTAACAACCAGCTCTCCAAAACACCAACAATATACACTCACCTGGGTTTTTTAGTTTAATTTGTATCATTAATGTTTTTTCCTAACACTTTCTTAAGTTTAGACTATCAACAAAACACTAAATTGGTTTGGTTTGGTTTGATCTGTTCTGATCAGGGTTTCTGCTTTTTAAGCCCTGCCTATCTCTGAGGTATACATATCATGCTGAAAATGGAATTATTGTTCCTCTGGTCAATGCTGGTTCCAGCACAGCCCCTAGAACAGGGGTCCCTGGGGAGGTTTGAGGGTATCTCTGGGCCTCTGGATGTAAGGACCAGCATGCCAAGGACTGAGGGTGAGCAGGATTCTGGGAAAGGACACACTCCTCTTTCCCTCTTCCCTTGCCAACTATGTCCTAGGAAGAATAACCAACCCCAGAGTAACACAGACACACACAGACACAGACACACACACAGAGACAAACACACACCAATACATACTTACACCAATACACACACAGAGACACACTCACACATATAAACACACAC
>NW_027187400.1:42391206-42431680 GCF_028583685.1 Petaurus breviceps papuanus
GAGACACACACAGACAAACATACACCAATACACACACAGAGACACACATTAAACACACACTCACACATTCACACAGACACAGAGACAGAGAGACACAGACACACAACCACATTCACACACACAGACACAGACACACACTCAGACTCATGCACACACACAGACACATACACCCTCACACACACAGATACAAACACAGACACACCCTCAGTATCGTATTCTTTTGTGATCTTAGAGGAATGCCTTCTCTCCTCCCTGCCTCAGTTTCCCCCGTGTGTGGCATGGAGATGTTAATGCCAACTCTGCCACCTACTAGCACATGCAAAGATGGTGATGGTAACACCATCAACTTGAAAGCTGACATTTGTAGGACAATTTAAGATTTGAGAAGCACCCCCCACAACATTGTCCCATTGAATCACAGCCAGCCATAAAGTCCCCACCGTAGGCATCCCTATTCCCCTTTCACAGAGGACTTCAGGTGACTGTTGGTAAGGGGCAGAGGCAGGCCTGAAGCCCAGGACTGGCTGCCTTGGCGTTCCGGGCTGTGTCCCTTCAGGGTTCCCAGGGCTTGTGGGTGGAGGACAAGTCACCGGTGAGGACAAATGTGAAGACAGTCGGTGACGTGTGGAGCGGCCCTCTAGCCTCCCTATGCCCTGTCCTCACCCCCTTTGGGATGAGGACTGCAGGGCTCCTGCCTGATGTCCTGGCCATTACTTCATCCCCAGACTCTCCTGCTGTATGATAGAAGGAAGGCGGCTAGGTAAGAGAGTCAGAAGACCAGCTTGACTTCCAATTCTGCCACTTAGTTGCTATGTAACCTTGAGCAAATCACTTTCCCACTCTGAGCTTTGGTTTTCTCATCTGGAGAATGGGGGTAAGGCTTACCTCACAGAGTAGCCCCCAAGGGGTTCTGCTCTGATTAAGGTAGGCCGAAGGCTGGGGCTGATTTCCCTGGTTTTAAGGGTGCTGGAGAAGAGGTAACAGGTCAGGTTGGATAGGTGGCAAGGAGAGATATCCTCACCCTTCCTCCCTCCACTGCTCACGTCCTCCTCTTCCAGACTCACCTGGCCCTGCAGATTGGCACAAGGAGCAGAAGTAGGTCCACATGGTCCCGTTCTGGGCAGAACTCAGTGTGCCCTGCCTGTCGGATCCCTGCCTGACTGAAGCTACTCTGAGCCCCGGGGAATGGGGCCCGCTAGGGCTGGGGGATTAGCTCAAACTGCCTGTCAGCAGCTTTCGGGCACCGTTCATTGTCCCTCTCCGGGGCACTGAGGGCTGGTCGCTACCCTGATCTTGCACTGACCCATCATGCCCTGGCCGGGGCCCACAGGATCCTGGAACTAGAGGGACAGGAGACCTTGTAATGCTAGAACCTGCAGGCGCTTTAGAACACAGGCTGTTAGACCTGTTAGAACATAGAACATTCATCCTGGGAGGGTCTTAGAACATAGACTCAGAGCCGGAAGAGAAGGTAGAGCACAGAAGGACCTAAGGCTATTGAACATAGGATGGTCAGAGCTGGAGGGAACTTAGAACATAGAAAAGAGAACATTCATCCTGGGAGGCCCTTTAGAGACCCTCTGGGCAGAGTCTTGCATTGTACACATGAAATATTCAAGGTCAGACAGCCTGGGACTTGCCCAAGGACACAGAGCTGACCACTAGCAGAAGCAGGACCAGAACCCAGGTCTGTGGATGCCCAGCCTACTTGGCTGACTCAGATGGGACTCCCCAAACCCTGGCTTCCTGGGTCCCCTTGGTTGGGTTCCTCTGTAGATTGGTGGGGACAGCAGCCCTGGGTTCCCTTCCCTTGGTGTGGGGGGAGGTAAGAGAGAAAGAAAACATCTCTCCCCCCCTCTCCTAGAAATGCCCCATCCCCCTCCTTCCCTGCCTACTCCCAGCCACCAATGGGGAAGTTGGAATTTGCTGAGCTTTAGGAAATAACCTTTGGGCAGGCAGCCAGGCTGGACCCTGGCACCAAGCCCCTGTGGTAGGGAGGTGCTAGGGATGGGGCGAGGGGAGGGGGCAATGGCCAGGGCCCCAGGGGAGCCTTGGATCCCAGCTTCCTTTGGCTGTGGCAGGGTCTGCAGAGAATCCTTTGCTTCACACTGGGCCGCCTTTGGGACAGCCATGGAACAGAACATCAAAGACCCAGTTTTGTTTAGGGAAAAGATTTAGATCCAAGGGCCTGGCAGGGCAGAGTTAGGCTGAGCATAGGGAGCAGTCTTGGGATGGGGAGGGTTTGGGGAAGGGGTAGGTAGGGGAAGGAGCAGTCCAAGGATCTCTGTAAACACAGGACATCCTGTGAAGGGGAGGGGAAGGGAAGGGATGTGGGGATAGGGGACAGCCCGCCTGTGGGCACTGGGCTAGGGATGGTAAAGGCCATTCCCACCTCAACAGCTCCCTCTGCCCTTGCCTGGCCAGTGCCAGCTATAGGGCCTGGCTTATCTCCTGCCTCACACCCCTCAATCCTTCCCTTCACGTCTGTCAGTCTTGTCTCTCTCCTCTGAGCAGCCCCACAGAAGCCTGACCCTGTCTTCAGGGACCCCCAAGTCTCCTCTCTCTCCTCACTTGTTCCCCAGCCCTACTCCTCTCCCCCCTCATCCAATATTCTGCCAGTCCAATAGGAAAGCATATCCATTAGGCCCCACTGAGGTCTTAGTGGCATCTACTTCAGACTGCTGAAGGGGACTGGCAGGGACAGAGGCCCTTTGAACAGGGTGGGAGGGCATCTTGCTCAGGAATGGTGTGGGCTCTGGGAATGTGCGAGGTGGGGGTGGGGGGGAAAACAGAGCAGGAATGAACACAATGGGCAGTCTGACTTGGCTCAAAGCATGTCTAAGCAGCAGGGTAGGAGGGCCCTCAGGACAGTCACCTTCTCTAGGAAGGGAAACTGAGGCTCAGGGATGGGACATGTCCACGATCTTAAAGTGAGTAAAAGGAGACTGTCCTGTGTGTGGAAAGAGGTTTACCCAGGAAGCCTGAGGAGGAAGTGGGGAGTACTCCAGGGCTTAAAATGCATTCTGCTGTAATGGAGAGAGACCTGGGAGAGATCCTGGCTGCCTCAGTGTTACTGTCTGTGCTACCTTGGGCAGATCCCTGCACTTTAGGGCCTTGTTTCCATCTCTGTCAGAACAAGGGGTTTAGAAGAGATGTTCCTCCAAGCTCTTTTCTGCCCCCCAATTCCCTGTTCTAAGGCCCTCCCAGCCCTGACATTTGCTATTCTAAGGCCCCTCCCAGCTCGGTCATTCCTTGTTCTAAGCACTCTACCAGATCAGAGAGTCAATGGTGTCTCCCAGCTCTGATTTTCTGTGTTCTAAGGACACTCCTGGCTCTTATAGTCTATTTCTAAGACCCCCTCTCCAGCCCCTCCAACTCCATCATTCAGTCTTCTGTCTTTTAAGGGCTCTTCTAAAACCCATGACCTTCAAACCCCATCACTGAGTAGGTGAGAATCCCCAGAAAGAACAAGGTTCACTCTTTCCACAAGAGCCGGAGGGGATTGGTTCTTATCCTCAGTCCTGTCCCAGGGTTCCTCCCCCTCAGAGGTCCCCAAAGGCCCAGCCCATTTCCCTCCTGGGAGGGGCAGGATCTTAGGGCTCCCTGGCTCCGCCCTCCTCCTCCTGAACAGGGCAGGAAGCTGAGCTAGAGAGGGTGGAGGGTTGGGCCAGGGCAGGCCAGACAGGAAGGGACCTGTTTGGGGCTCTTAGGCAGCCTGAGGATAATAGCAGTTAGATCTGGAAAAACTGAAAATTCCATTGAGTAAAGCCCTCGTATTTTACAAATGTGGAAACTAAGACCAAAGAGACCCAAACCTGTCCGAGGTCCCATGGGTAGGTAGCCCAGATCCAGAGACTCTCAGCCTAGGCGTGTTTCTCATACCACTACCCCCCCCCCCCAGTCTTCTCCCCCCCACACACCTTGTTACTGGAGTAGAGACTCAAGTATCTTCTCCACTCTGTCCCCAGCCCCATGCCCAGAAGAGAAAGGAGGTTTCTCCCTGGCCCTCAACCCACTGGAGACCAGGAGCACAGATGAGGGCACCAGAAGGGTAGGAACCCTTTTTCCTTTCAAGAATTGAACCATTTTCCTTTCTTCTACCCCAGCCTGTGGGTTATGGTGCAGGATTTCTTTTTAAGCATCTTCTTTCCCCAAGGCTCCAGCTTTGACCATTCCTAGCTCCTCCCTCCCTCTGCCCTCAACCCACGTCTTCCCAACCCCCCCCTTCTCCCCCATCTTCTCAGTCCCAGGAAGGACGCGAGCGCCCCGTGCCAGGGCGCTGAGTGTGCAGGGACCCCGCCCAGCCCTGCTCATTCCAAACGACTAAGTGGCCCGAGGAATGTGGCCCAGCCACAGCTCCCACAGGCAGGGGACAGACAGATGCACCACCTCGTAGGCGCACGGAATGGCAGGACCAGAAGCCTCCTAATGGCAAGTGTTCAGAACGTATGAGAGCTGGAAGAGTCCTTAAGACATAGCAGAGACCTCCCAGGTCTTTAGTGAAGCAGAAAAAAGCAGTACCATGCTTAACATGAGAGAAAACTTCCCCAAAGGGAGATGGGCTGTTTCCTTCTCACTGGCCATCTCCACCTGGGGGATGGATGACCACTTACTAATGATAGGAGAGGTGAGGCTCTCCCAGAGTCCTACGACTAGGGACTTTCAGGGTCTTTGAAATCCAAACTACTTTAATCACAATCTTAAGATGCTTTCATTTCTAATACAGTAATATCAATACCTACAATCCACAGCCCTTAAGAAACCAACTCCTTCATTTCCCAGTTGGGGAAACCGAGGGTCTAGAGAGGCAAACAAAAGGGGTGTGTGGTCTTCAATTTTTAAGAGTGTAAAGGGGTCCTGAGGCCAAAGTTTGGGAAAAGCTACAGTAAAGGATGTTTTTGCTTGGATACAGGGGTGGTTTATTGATCAACACTTAAGCACCTAGACAGCACAAAATGGAACCAGTTCCTGCCTTCCCAAGCAGAGTCCTTCCTCTCCTCACTGGAGACTTCCTCTGCAGGACCACCATTTTGGAAAGGACTCCAGCCATGAATCCTTCCACTCTCTCCAGACCCTACCCCCTTCTCTTCCAATTCGTTGAGCGCCCCTTCCCAACCCCCATATTTGTTCTCTTTCCTGATTAGAATGTAAGCTCTTTGAGGGTAGGGGGCTACCATGCTAGTATTTGTATTTCCAGAGCTTAGCATAGCACCTGGCACATAGGAAGTTCTTAAATGCTCCATCCATCCATCTATATCTTATTGCATTGAAATCCCTCTTCCTTCTAGGATCATATATTATTCAGTGTGACCTTGGAACAGAATTGTTAGAACTAGATGAAATATATCTATTCCAACCCTCATACAGAAGGGAAACTCAGGCCCAGAGAAAGTAAGAGACTTCTTCAAGTCCACATTACAGAGAGTCAGAGACAGAGTTGAGATTTATAGACCACAGGATCCAACCTCTTCATTTCTCTATTGAGGAAACTGAGGCCCAGAGAGACAAACAATCTTGCCTAAGATTACACCTGGCAAGTGCTACTAACAAGGGCCAATAATTCATTTTAAACACACAGCTGGGGAAGAAGAAGAGAGAGACAAGGGACAGACACATTGCTTCATATATTAATTGTTTTCATCTTAAAAACCATCCACGCTTCCCTCCCCACAATTCCGTGACACTGCTCCCCCAGTCTGTAGCTGGAGGGGAGCTCCCAGCAGCTCTAGTCCACTTTGGGCCTCTTGGGGGCAGGAAGGGAACCATTTCCTGGTCCCCCTACAAAGTCTGTGTGCCCACAAGCACATCCATGAGGTAATCTAGTTCAGACACGTCCAGCCCAGGTCCCTGCATCTTGTCCTCTGTTTCCCCAGAGTCTGTTTTAAGGTTGGGCCAGAGTTCACAGTCATACATGGAGGTGTCAATGTCATCAAAAAGGCCCTCCAGTCCATCCTCCAGGAGGAGCTCCAGGGACCCCAGAGGGGCTGGCCGCCCAGGATCCAGGCCTGGGTCAGGGGGCCGGCTAAGGGGGGCATCTTCAGGGAAGGCTGTCTGGGTGTCACTGAGGCCCTCAATATGACTCAGGTCGTCCAGGAGGGCTGAGACAGACGTGCACAGAGGGGCATCAGGGACCACTGGGAAGGGGTCAGCAGGAGCTGGGGAAGGGGGTTCTGGGGCAGAGGGCTCCAGGGCCATAGAAGACTGAATTCTCCTTAGGGTGTTGACCACCAGAACAAGGTGGCGGAGATCTGGCTCGCCCCTTTGGAGGCCATGGTGGAGTTTGAATATAGACAGGCTGAAAAGAGAGCTGGGGGGCAGGGGTGCTGGGCCAGCCTCCTCCTCAGGGCTTGGGCTGGGGGTGGCCTCCTCTAGCCACCAGTCCTGTGAGGTCAGCTCTTCCTCCTCTTCCTCCTCTCTCTTACGTTTCACACCTTTGCACAACATGGGTCTGTGAAGAAAGGGGGGGATGGGGTGAGAAAGTGGGCTTCCCAGAGCTTTCCTTTGGTTTCCCTCATCGAAGGATCCCCCAAGCCCCTCTTTTGATGCCTTGGGACAAAGAACCCCAGAAAATTAAGAGTTGTGGTGACCTTCTAGTGCCGGGAGTCCTAACCTGGGGTCTGTGAACATTAAAAAAAATATTTTAATAATCATATTCCAGTGCTGATGAACTCGGAAATTGTGTGTGTTTTATTTCATGCTCTTTAAAAACATTATTCTGGAAAGAAGTCCATGGGCTTCACCAGACAGCTCCAGGGCCGCCCCCCCCCCCCAAAGGTAGACTCTCTACCCAGTATGACCGGCCCTGGGGCCCCTTCCAGCTCACACTAGGATCCGGAGTCACAACCCCGCTGGACCTCAGTTTCCCCTTTTGTACAACTCAGGGTTGGCGTGGCTGGCGCCGGGGACCCCTCCTCTGCTTCCACAAAGTGGGGCGAGGGCGGCGGGGGCTCGGTCGACAGGACTCGATCCCGGCTAAGCAGGAGTCAAGGGCAGAGCCTGGACGCCCCCGGGACCGGTCGGGTCAGCTGGGGTGGGGGAGGGGAGGGGCCCCAGTCCCGCTCGGCCCCCCGCTCGGGTCCCGCTCGGCTCCCCGCCCGGCCCGGCCTCGACTCCCGCTTCCGGCCCGGCCAGGCACGGCGGCGGCGGCCGCGGGGGCGGGTGAGTCACGCAGTCGGAGCCAGGGAGCCGGCGCCCCCGCGCCCCGCCCCCTTCCCCTTCCCCTTCCCTGGGGCTGGGGCGTGATTCACCCGGAGCCCGAGTAGGCGCCAGCGGCAGCAGCTCGGGCCGGGCCGGGCCTGGCGCCCGGGGACCCGCGGCGCGAGCATCGGACGCCGCCCGGGGATCGGACGTGTCCGGAACGGCGAACCGCTCTCCGGCCCCCAAAGCCTGCCCCCCTTCCCCTTCGCCTCATTTACATACCCGGCTCGTCGACTGCCAATCAGAGGGTCCACGACGCCACCAGCAGCCAATCAGGAAGCGGCAGCGGCGTCCGCATCTCTCGCTCTCTCGCTCCTCCCGCTGCTGGCCCCTGGGTCGCTAGAAGCTGCACTGGCCCCGGCGCGCGGTCGGGAGGTTGCTACTTTCCTCTGCTTCTGCCCCGCCCCTCGGAGGCTCCGCCCCCGGAGTGAGGGATTGGTTAGCTTCCTCGAGGGGGCGGGGTGAGGAGGGGAGGCGTGGCCATCCAGGGGCTGGAGCTCCGCGAGCTGGATTCCCGAGGCCGGGAGGCCCGGGACGGGGGCACTCCCTGGTGGGCCAGCCGGCGTGTGCTCGGTCTCAGCTGTCGCTTTCCGGGCTAGGGAGGGCGAGGGCGGGGGTCTGTTCTTGGGTTTTTAGGAAGGGCTGGATGAAGGAGCTGGAAAAACGGATTCTTCCCCATTTCCCCCCTGCCCCCCACAAAAGGAGCTGGGTCCTCCCCTTCCTGCTTGGGTTGACAAGACCCCCACATGCACCTGTCTAGCTAACCCCCACCCCACCCTCATTTTTGCCACAGAGACTCTGGCCCCTCGGAATCTGGACAGAAAGGGACTGGGAGAAATCGCAGAGCCCCCTTCCCCCTCCCCTTTCCCGGTCCTGGACGCCTTAAAAAGCCCACTAGAGCGAGTTCTGGGGGTAGTGAGGGGAAAACCTGGGGGAGAGTCTGGGTCTCTAGGACAACTGGTTTCTGACCTACTCAGAGGCCCTATGTCCTGGTGGAATGGAAAATGCCCGGGGGCTCCGAGGCCCCGAGCTTGAAATTAGGCCTGGCTTCTCACTGGGCAGACCTGTGACCTTGGCGAGCCACTTTCCTTTTCTGGGCGTCAGCCGTAAAATCTGGGCTGGACTAGATGCCCCATCATTCTAGGGCCTTTGCAGGCCCAGACTCCCAGGACCCTTCCCTCTTTTGTACCCGTGTTCCTGCTCCAAATGAGGTTCAGAGGCTTTGAGAGGTCGCTGGGGCTGTGCCATTGGGCGATTCCAAGCAGCTGAGCCGAGCCCTGTCCGTCCCTAACTTCTTGGCAGCTGGGGAGCAGATGAGAGAGGCCCAGACAGAGGGGAACAGCGGGACGGGGTGGGGGGGAAGGAGAGGAAGGCCTTCTCAGGCCACAGAAACGAAAGTTACAAGAAAATGAGCCAGCTCGGCCAGTGGCTCAGGGCTTTATTTAGGGGGAGAAAACGGCGTTTTGGGGCCAGGAAGGGAGGAGCAAGCAGGGCCCCAAGGTGGGTGGGGCAGGTGGAAGGGGCCCCAGCCAGCTAGCTCTTTTAGAAGTTTATGCAGAAGTGACCAGACTGTATCCTGAAACACACACACTCACTCACTCACTCACACTCTCTCTCTCCCCCTCCCCCTCCCCCCCCTTTCCCCAAACTCCTACTCTGGAAGAGGGAGAGAATCCTGCAGAACTCTCCAGCTACTTCAGCACAGCCAGGGAGGGAGCCATGATCTCCCCACAGCTGAGCAAACTCATAGCAGATCCTGCTTTCAGGGGCAGCTCCTGGGGCTGAGGCTGGGCAGAGCTCAGCCAGCCCATTATACCCCCTCCTCCAAATATGGCAGGGTAGAGTTAGAAAAAAGGAGACACTAAGTGAGCCTGTGACCCTTCCACAAAGCTCCCCCTCATGATTTACTACACCCGAAATGACAAACTTTGGGGTTCCAGAATCCTTTTCCATTCTTAGAAGTTATTGAGGAGACAGTCCCCCAAAGAGCTTTTGTTTGTTGAATATCAATCTCTAATTATCATGTCAGAAATTAAAACATCTTAATATTATTATGAAAATAGTTTTGAAATTGAAACCCTCCAAAAAGGGTTCCAGGGGCTTCCCAGGGGTCCATCCTTTGAGAACAGAGTACTTAAGCTAAGTTTCTTCCTCTTCCAGGCCTAAATTTCCCCTTCAAATGGAGAGGTGGGACAAGATGAAGTCTAAGGCCCCTCCCAACTTCCAAGACTAAATTTAAACTGACCACCCCACCTACTCTTTCCCACCCAGGAGTAGCCCTAAAGGCAGGGAGGGCCTGGTAGAGAAAAGAGAAACACCTGACCCCAGGCCCTATAAGGCAGGCCACCTGTTCCTACCCACCAGAGGCATGATGGGAAAAAGAATGGATTAAAGGGACATTATGGAATTTGAAAGTTTTATTCACAAAAAGCCCAGGTGAAATAGGCCTTTTTAAAATATGAAAAAAAAAAAAGCATGACCACGGATAAAGATTCCTTTATCCCTATTGCACTTCATGAAGGCCACTTTGGGTAGGGAAGGGGGTGAACAAGGACAAAGGAAAGCAGTAGATTGAAGAGGGGGGTTCACAGTTTATGGCCAGGCACCGGGTAGAGAGGAGGAAGATGTTACTTCTTGCTGTTTCCATACCTGTCAACCTTGGGAGTAGGGTGGAAGGAGAGGGGGGGTTGGTCTAGAGCCCCTCCTCCTGGCAATCTGGACTTTGTCCCCCCAGAGGCCCAGGCTCCTGGCCTTCAGCCCTGCCCTGCCCCCTTCTTCCCCTTGGCAATTACTCAACCCTGAAGCCAACTTCTTGGACCAATGTGAAGCCAAATCAAGGGAAAAACCAGGGAGTACCTGGGACCAGGATCCCAGGAGACATGCAAAGCTAACTCAGTAGGAAAAGCAACCTCAGAGAGCTTGGCCTCAGCACACCATAGGACAGTCAGGGTGATAGGCTGGAAAGGAGGAGGGATTCCATGACAGCAGCTCTAGCAGTCGGAGGATGAAGGCAGGGGGAGCAGAGTTCCATCAAGCCATCAGGAAAGAGAAATGCATTCTGTTTTTCTGCCATCATCAGGTACTGAGACCAGGGCAGGAGATTTGGAGAGATGAGGCTTTCCCATGTCACTAGGAAGCTTCGCCCCAGGTTCCTGAGTTAGGAAATCTCTGGAGACCACTGTCTTGAAACTCTCCAGAGGTAAGCAAGTATCTGAAGGGAAGGTTCAGGATCCTCACTAGGGGATTTGGGGTCCTGCCCCCCCCCCCAGGGTCTTATGACCCCTTGATGATTTCCAAGATTTGGTCTAGTTCAGTCCAGTCCCATTCAGTCCCAGGCTGCCCCAGGGAGCTGGCTGCCCCAGAGGAGGAGGTGACAGCAGAAGGCAAGGGCCAAGGATCCCTTTCCACATCCGAGGTGTCAATATCAGGGAAGTAGTCATCAGGAACCAGGTCTCCAAGGTACCTGTCACTCATGATCTCAAAGCTGCCCAGGGTAGTCTCCTCAACTCTGACAGATGGAGAAACTGAGGCCCCAAGAGGGGATGGTAATTGCCTGCAGTCACTCAACAGAACAGGGGCAGAGGTAGAACTACAACTCAGATCTGGGGACTCAAAGCAGTCCTGTGTGGCTCTTAAGCCCAGGATCACCTCCAGCTCCCTAAGGAAGTTGTTGGCAGATTGGGCAGTTGAGGGTAAAAGCAGTTCTAATCCAGGTTCCTGGGGTGGGGCTGAGCTCCTCTCCAGGTTCATCTTTTCCTTGATGTGGTTCAGGGTGTTTGTGATAAGCACTTGCCTCAGGAGGCTCAGGGCGCCTAGCTGGAATTTGTCCATTGAAAGACGAAGTAGGGTCTGGCCTAGGTTCGACATGAAGATGGGGGCCTGCTCCTGGGACTCCTTCCCAGCCTCTCCCTCTTCTGGATCTTGGTGATCATCTGGGTGCTTGCGCTTCACACCAACCACCATGGTCCCCTGATGGGAAAGGGGACAGGAGTTAGGAGGTCCTATGTGTACCCCACAGGGCCCCTACTGCAAAGGGTCCCCAGAGGGCTCTGAGACCTAGAGGAGCCTCTGCCACTGACTCGATATGGGGTCCCTGCTAAGACTCTTACCAACTCTAAGTCCCCCTTTTCTTCCCTCTACAAAATGATGGGGTTGGATTGGAGACTCTGTAAGAGCCCTCTTCTGAATACTGGTAGAATGGATTCAATTTGGCAAGGAAAGCTTAGAGATGCCCTTTGTTTTATCCTCAAAGACAAATTTGGGAACTTCTGAGGATTTAGATTTGACATCATTATAGTATGAGAAGAGACTGGAACAATGAGTAGAGAGAGCTGGTTTGAAAACCAGAAAGTCCTGGGTTTGAATCCTACCTCAGGCTGTACCTATGGTGGGATCCTGGGTGAGTCACAACTTTTTAATGCTCTTGGCAACTCTCAGACTATAAATTGCTGAGGAGGGGCTGACCTGCATGGGTAGAGGGAATAGCTTCACTCAGGATCATCAATTGAGACCTGTAAAGGAACAAGCAGACTGGAAGCTATCTAGTCTAAGCATTTTCCATTTTACAAATGAGGAGATTTAGGTTGTGGTTCAATGATTTGCCCAGAGACATGTAGATAGAAGGATTTGAACTCTGGTCTCTCTGACACCCAGCAGTAAGTAGACCTTTCTGGGTCTCAGTTTCCTCATTTGTAAGATGATTTTAAAGGTCCCTTCTAGATCCCATGATTTTGATATTCCAGGACTTTTGATCGCCCGGGGGTTCACTTTTTAGTAGGGTCCCCCTCGTTTTACGGAGGGGGAAACAGAGGGACGGGGAGAGGGAAGTAACTTGCCGGTAATTCAAGAGTAGAAACCAGTTCCCTAGATTCTCTAGGGCCAAGCCAGAGAAAGTACTAGTTTTGCAAAGACAGGCAAAGGGACTCATTCTGTCCCAGGGGCTGCCTCACCCTCGGAGTTAAGTGCTCCACCCCTCCCGTCTTAGAAATGTTCAGACAACGCCCATCCTGGCCTATCCTCCAATCAGAGTGCATCCTCCTCTCCAAGCCACGCCGAGAGAGGCGTGGCCCTTTCCTTTCCCGGAGGCTATTGGGGAATGTTAGTTGCAGTTTCTATTTCTGGGGAGGAAGAATGGAACTATTCAGGTAGGGGACTACAACTCCCAGAAGGCCACCCTATCTTCAGCCTTCTGGGGAACCTGGGTGCTCCGCCCTTCTCTAAACTGTTAAGAAAAAAAAAAAACCCAAAACCCATCACACAGAAAAATGTAGCGGGAGCTCCTCCCCACTCCCCGAAATTCCCCAGTCACCCACCCCCACTCCAAACTACTGCTACAGAAAAATTCCGAGGTTCTTTTGGGTGAGAACTGGGGAGCTTAAGCTCCCCACAAGCACCTGGGTCCTTAAGAGATGGGGGTAGGAGAAAGGAGCCCCATTCACTTCCTCCTCCTCTCTCCCAAATAAGGCAGCTTCTGACTCTGACCTCCTAGGGCTATAAGACCCGGTCTAATTCTCCCAGATCTCCAGTCTTCTCCTCGACCCTGCCTCCATCCCCAGAGGTCTCCTTGCCTCCTCCGGGCAGCTCTAGTCTGGTCCATCATAACTCACACGTTTGAATAACGCCCTACATTTCTCAGTATAAGAATCATTATCCCCATTTCACAGGCGGGAAAACTGAGACTCAAAGGTTAAGATATAAGTTCATAAACACACAGCTAGTTAAGTATTGGAGGAAAGACTGGAATTTGAACCCAGGTCTCAATACCAATCTCACTACAGCACGCTGCCCTTTAAAAAGGGCTATTATCCACAGCTTCACCATCGGCGCCCAACGCCAGACCACTACACCTCCCCGAGTTTGAATTTACATCACTACCACCACCGCCCGCCCCTTTCCCACTCTGATCTCCCAGGGCTCTAAAACCTGGTCTGATTCTCCTAGAGCTCCAGTCTTCTTCCCAACCCCTCCAGTCCCCGAAGTTTTCCTGCCTCCTCCAGCTAGCTCTAGTACACAGGGACTCTCTCTGCCTCCTCCTCCTCCTCCTACCCCATCCACCCCCACTCTAGCTCACCGATCCGGGCTCCATGGCTCCGGACTGGAGGCGGGGCAGGGGCCTGGAGCCTGTGCTTGTCACACCCAGGCAGCCCAGCCAACAGCCCGGCCGCTCTCAGAGACTGGTTAAAGCCTCACCCGCGCCACGCGCTAATTGGCTGGGTGAGGTTACCGTTCCGACTACAGGTGATGCTCTTCTCCACTCATTCCTCCTCTTTCCTACCTGCGCTCCAGGCCATTTAAAGACCTGAGTCGCGTGACTGCCAAACTAACTAGCTTCCCAGTCCAGCCTCCCGGGGTCGGTGCCCGCCCCTCCTCCCTAACCTATCTAAAAGCCCAGAGGGAGGAGGTGAGATGGCGAGGAGAAAAGAGTTATTTTCTCTTGGGCTGGAGGAAAGGGGACCCCGCCCTTCCCCGCCTACTTGCACTTGGCGGTGTCTACTACGCAGGCGTAAAGAGGCGGCTAAAGCCGCAGTTCACAGCCCCGCCTGCAGCCAATCAGATGGGCCAGAGGCGGGGGAGGGGGAGGAAGTTTGGGGTCGCCTTGGCGACCAGGATCCTGCCTTTTCGGAGTCCCCGAGGCCCCGTTCTGGAGTAAGGGACGAGATCTGTCCTAGGCGGGCGGGGCTCTCTCTCTCTCTCTCTCCTCTCACACGCACACCTCACTCGTGTACGCACACATACAGCCAGGTACCTGAGGGAATGAAGACCGATGAAGAGACACAGGTGGAAGAAGAGACAGACTGCAGAGGGGAGAAGGACAAGAGTAGAGACAGGGAAGGAGAGATAGAAGGGAGAAACGGAGACAGACGGGAATGGAGAGGAGGAGGAAAGGAGAGACAGACATGGACAGACAAAGGGAACAGCTAGCAAAGTGATAGACCAGGAAGTCAACACGAGAGATAGACAGATATTGACAAGGAGAGACAGAGGGAAAGAGATATAGACACCAACAAATGAAATTATATAGACCAGGGTACCAGAACAGAGACAGACCAACAAGGGAGGTGATACAGACCAGGAAGTAAAAAACAGGGAAGGAGAGAAAGGAGACAAAAGACAGAAGGAGAGACAGGTGAATTGAGTGAGAAAAGGAAGGAAAGTCAGTCAGATGAAGAGAGACAAACATAGGCCAAGAGAAAGTTATTGTTATTCCCCCCCATATATTCCTAAAGCATTAATGAGGTGTTAAACTGACTGGAGAGAACCCCACTTTTCAGATTGAGTCCGGAAGAGAACAATGGGGTTTGACCAGAAAACAAATTAGCTAGCCTCAGGGGACATCAAAAAGTGAACCGGAAGGAGTTTAAGGCTTTGCTGAATCCTGGGTTGTGACTTGAGACCCCTGCTGGGGGGGGGGGGCAGAGAAAGTGGTTCCCCTTTCCCAGCTCCATCAACCACATCTCTCCCCTGGACTTGCCCAGAGGGAGACACTGTATCCAGCAGAGTTCCTTGGTTCCACAGAATTTGAGGCACTTCGGAGAGCTCAAGGACACATATTTGAGGCAGACATGGATGCAGAGAGATGGAAACAAAGTAGCCTGCAAGTGGAAGAGGATCACAGCCTAGGAATTTGGGAGGTGAGGATTACCATGGCCTTTGGGACTCGGAGCTGTAGGTTGTAATTTGAGCTTATTCTTCCCATAGACTTTGTATTTGTGGGAGAGTGAACCCCAAACTGGGGGGGATGTTATATATTTACTGTATCAATAACTTTTTTTTTTTTTTGCTTTTTGGAGGGCAGTTGGGGTTAAGTGACTTGCCAAGGTCCCACTGCTAATTTTTTGTGTTAAGTGTCTGAGGCTGGATTTGAACTCAGGTCCTCCTGACTCCAGGACTGGTGCTCTATTCACTGCGCCACCTAGCTGCCCCACATCAATACCATTTCTAAAAGGCTAATTAAGCCTACAGATGGTTACTGGGGGCTTGGTAGTTATTGTGTTAGGAGTAAAGACCCACAAGGTTGCCCCCTAGAACCTGAGGCAGCAGCTGCCCCTCTAAAAACCCAGCCCTGCAAAACAAGAATGCGCAGCTAGGTGGCACAGCAAATAGAGCACCAGCCCTGGAGTCAGGAGGACCTAAATTCAAATCCAGCCTCAGACACTTAACACTTACTATCTGTGTGACCTTGGGCAAGTGACAACCCCAATTGCCCTACCTTCCCCCCTCCAAAAAAGCAAAAAAACAAAAAAGAAAAGAAACCAGAGCTCGATATGTGAGCAAAGAGGGAAAGAGAGAGAAAGGGGGAGGGGGAGGGGAGACATAGAGATCGAGAGACACCCAGAGAGACAGAGACATACATACATAGAGAAGGAAGGCAGGGAAGGCCAGGAGTCCGTATCACTCAGCACTTGGTACTACATCATCTTTTATTAGTCTGTTTGCTGCTCTCCTCTCATGCCCCTCTGAGCAATGGGCCATCCCTGCTGCCAAAGGACAGGGCCAGGTGCTGCTCCTCCTAACCCATGGTCCAGCTGGATGGGGGCTGGGCTCATGGTATGGATGCCACATTCTTCTACATATACTGATGGGAAGGGTAGATGCTATGTCCATCATACTCGGTTGTGTTGAGGCATCGAAGCATGAGGTGTCCCAGGTCATGTTTGGAGATCACTCTGAAAGGACCTCGTCCATCCACAGTCACATTGTAGGCCCCTGTCAGTGGCTGGTCCCCAGCTGCAGTGGGAAGAGGAAAAGAAGGCTTCTTGAGGTTCAACTTCCCCTTTCTCTCTTGTCTCTTGTCCTGTCTAGAAAGGGATGGATGGATGTTCTCTTTGTTCTGAATGAAGGCATCTACTGGAGACCAGGGCTTAGGCTCAGACTCAAAATCAATTCAGACACTCTCTCTTAAATGACTTTTTTTTTTTTGAGGAGGGAAGGCAAGGCAAGGCAATTGGGGTTAAGTGACTTGCCCCAGTTCACACAGCTAGTAAGTGTTAAGTGTCTAAGACCAGATTTGAACTCAGGTCCTCCTGACTCCAGGGCCGGTGCTCTATTCGCTGTGACACCTAGCTGTCCCAACACTTTCTCTTTACAGTTGGGGAAACTAAAACCCCAAGGTCACACAGCTGACTCAGGGCAGAGCCAGGGCATGAGCCAACCATCAAATCCGAGTTGGAAGAGACCTTGAAGGTCAACGGATGAGTTTAAGAACCGTTCTTTGTTTTCACCCAAGGGACAAACTTAAGTAGGTATGAACAAGGAAGAGCCCAGGGCCCACCCTCCCAAAGCCACAAACCAATGTGTGGGGGCATCACAGCCACATAGTGTAGCCCTGACTCCAACAGCAGTTTGTGCATACGGATGTGGTCATCGGTCACTGCCTGAAGCCGGGCAGGGACCTGAGCTGGGTCCCACAAGAGGAAAGCTGCAGAGAGAGCAGGAAGGGGACAGAGTTACAGAATAGACCAGACAATCCTGGCCCAGTACCCCGAGGAGTGGTCATACATCATTTATTAAAGACTTCTAGTGACAGGAAAAACTCATTCCCTCTGGAGGCAGTCCATTTCACTTCTGGACAGCTCTCATCATTAGGAAGTCTCTCTCTCTCTCTCTCTCTCTCCCATTCCCCCCCCCCCCCACTAGAGAATCCCTCTCTTTTTTTAAAAGCAGTTTTTAATTCATAAAGAAATTATAGAAATGCAAGAGGACAAAAAGCCTTTGCTATGTTAACACCTAAATAATTTGGCTCAAGTTTGTGCTCCAACACAAGAGGTGACATGTAAATTTAGCTAGAAATTTGATGAGGGCGTGTTGTGTCCACTAGTTTCACACTTTCTGTTCGGGTTTTGTTCATATCTTCATTAGGAAGTTTTTGCTTGTTTCTTTGCTCTGATGTGGAGCGGCATCTGCCTCTCTGAAGCTTCTCCTACCTAAGGTTTCCCCTCTAGGGGCAAATAGAATAAGCCTAATTCCTCTTTCCAAAAGAGTAATAATAATTAGAGCTCACATTTTTATTCTATGTGCCAGGCATTGTGCAAAGCACTTTACAAATATTATCTCACTTGATAATGATGATAAGTAATATTTATAAAATGCCTACTGTGTACCAGGCAATATACTAAGTGCTTTACAAATATTATTTCACTTGATAAGGATAATTTTAATAGCTAACATTTATATCCTACCTACTTTGTGCCAGGCAATATTTGGTAAGTGCTTTTACAAACGGTATCTCATTTGATACTCACAACAACCGTGGGAGGTAGGTATTATTATTATCTTCGTTTTACAGATAAGGAAACTGAGGCAAACAAATTAAGAGACTTGCCCAAGGTCACACAACTAGTAAGTGTTTAAAGTCTTCCTGACTCCAGGTGTAGCCAATCCTGGAAGAGAGTTACATGTCCTCCTAAGCCCTTTCTATTGCAGCTAAATGCCCCCAGTTTAGTCAGCTGCCACGCTTTCCAGAATGCTCTCCAATTTGGCTGCTGTCCTCTGGACCCCTTCAGTCCAGATTTGAGAGAGCACTCAACGTGTCTTCTCAGATCCCCCACCTTTTCCAACCTTTCCCCCACCCCCATACTTCTCTGTGCTAGCTAGGGTTCCAGGTTTTCAGGCTGGGGTTAATGCCTGGGTAAGGCTCAAGGTCCCCGCTCCACCCACCCGAGGTGCAGGCCACGACCTTGTCCACGCCATGGGCCTTCATGGCGGCCACAATGTTCCGGGTGCCCTCTGACATCACGGTGGTGGGACCTTGGAGGGGAGGACAGAGAGTGATGGTCACTGGTTGGAGGGGGTGGAGGCAGTGGGAGCGGTGGAGGTGGTGGGGGTGGTGGTGGATGAGGGGGCCGGGGCACTGGGACAGGCCGGGGACACAGGGGAGGCTCAGTACTCAGGTCACTGCCAGTGCCCAGCAATATAACGACAGCATCCTGCCCTGCCACGGTCTCATTCACGTTGTCTGCTTTCAGAACATCACCCACCACCACCCGAGCTGGCTGGGGACCATCAGAGGGTAGCTTGGAGGCATCCCTCACCAGCACTGTCACTTGGTAACCTAGAGTTGGAGGAGAAACAAGAGAGATGAAGAGGTCAGGTGTCATCTAGGGATCAGGAACCTGGGACTCTGCATCTTAGAATGGCCCAACATCAACCAACTAGAATTTATTAATCACATGCTACATGTTAGGCACTGTGCTAAGGATACAAAGGAAACAAAGACAAGGCTTGCTCTCAGGGAGCTTGAAATAGATGGGATCCCTAATAGTGGAGATAGCATGCAAACAATGATGTACAAATGAGACATAGACAGGGTAAATCAGGAGTGGTCTCAGGAGAAAGGCACTCAGATTAAGGTGGCTTGGAAAAGACTTCATGCAGAATTTTAACACATCACAACATGAGAGGCAAGGTGGTACGATGGATTTGAAGTCTAGCACCTAGGTTCAAATGCTACCTCTGACACTTTTACTACCAAGTGTCCTTGGGTAAATCAATTCACTTGTTTGCCTCAGTTTCCTTATCTGTAAAGTGAAAGGGTTGGACTAGATGATCTCTGAGGTCCCTTCCAGGACTGGTTCAAGGATCCCATGATCCTAATTCCCTAGGGAGGTAAATAATGCAAATACAAAACAAAAGGCAAGGATCTGAACTGAACATCACCAATCCAAAAAAAGGAGCATTTATCCCCCTTCCAGATCTCATCTTCCTTGTCACCTACACCAAGCAGGCTTTCCTGGGTCAGGTTTCCAGGCTGGGGCTAATGCCTGGGTAAGGCTGCCCTGTGAGGGAGGCGAGACACATTTTACAAAGGAGGAAACTAAGGCTCAGTGATTTGCCCAAGGGCTATCTTATGAGTATACATTGGAGCTCCAGCTCTAGCTCCAAGACACCAGGCTCCCCCTACAACAGAGGCTGTTGTCCTTACTGTAGAGATTTGGGGAATGAAGACCCAGGAACATCAAGATGTCCAGCCTACCATACCTTCTTGTGTTTTCCCAGGGTGTAATCAATGGTGAGCAGCAGGGAGGGGGAGAAGCTGGGGGCAGGAGGAAGTTGGGAGAGGAATGACTCAGCAACTTCCAACTTCCTCACCTCCCCACACTGCCCCACTACTCCTGAAATCCTAGTCAGCAAGAATATCTCCTCTTTCTGCCCCCTCTCCCTATCACATGTTACAAAAGGGGATCCTTGGACACGGGGGGGGGGGCGGGTTGTAGATGGGGAAGGGTGATTCTCTGAGCTGCAGTATTGCTTGGGGAGTATCCATTTCAAGGGTTTCAAGGGTGCCCAGGCTGGGGGAAGGATGCCAGAGGCACCCCCACCCACCCTTGTGGAGTCCTCAGATACCCTGTTATCTCTCTCACCACCTGGGTCAGCTAATGCCTCTCCATGCTGTCTGGTGGTCTATCTGTGGGGCAGGGAGCTGGTGTCATTAGCAGGGGCGCCGAAGATCCCCTCCCAGTCCTTTCCAAAAGGAGCATTTATCCCCCTTCCAGGTCCAGCCTCTCCTCCTGGCCCAGGCTAGAGCTCTAGCCCTGGGTTGTCCCATTCCAGAGGCTGACCTTATGAAATTACAGTGTTAGGGCTCCCATGGTGACTTCTGCTCATGGTCCTCCCCCTAGAAAACCAAGTGTTCCCTATAACCCAGCTTTATCGCCCTACCCCCATGTGCCCCACCAAGATCCCTGGGCCCTAGAGAATCCCCCTGGTTCTGGCTCCATCCCCATGTCTCCCACAGCCCCCATTCGCAGCCCCCCACCTCTCAGTCCCTGGTGCCCCAGAGCCCTATCCTGTGCCTCATTTCTAGGTTCCCTCAGAATCCCCTGTACCCCATCCCCATTTCTTCCCCAGGGGCCCCTGTGCCTATTCCTGCTTTCCATGACTCCCTAAGACCTCATCTATTCTCTTCCTCAGAATCCCCTTTGCCCTCTCCCCAGCCTCTTCACTTCAATTCAGTTCACTTGCATGTTATGGCATCACCTCTCTGGTGTCACGGCCCTCTTTGAGAAGGAAGGACAAACAGAAATGCCACCCTCCATCCCCAGCCTTCTGTACTTTGCCCCTGTGCTAATATTCATGCCCCTCAACTTCCCCCTCCATGTGCCCTCTCCCTGTGCCTCTTCTCCCTGCCCCCCCCCCAGTCCTGTGCTAATCTCCATGCCCCCCTAGGCTCCCTGTGCCACTTCTCCATGCCCCCCAGCCCCTCTCCTAATGTCTACACGCCCCCCACTTTCCTCTAACCCTTCAGAACTCTTCTCTGCGTCTCCACAGTCATACCCCATGTTGTACCCCATCCAAGTGCCCCTGCACCCCCAGATCCCAGGGCCCTGCCCCATGCCTGCTTGCACAGCCTGAGCCAGGGTGGCCAGCCCAGTCCTGCCGGTGGCTCCAAAGATCGCGATCTTCATGCTGCCAGGGGTCGGGGGAACAGAAACCACAGAGAATTCCGCGCCTTGCTGCGAAATGCTAGACCCGGATCTAGAGCCCCGAACTCTGGCCGCCCGCCCCTACCCCCTGGGGAGGCGGGCCAGAGAGGAGAACCCGCCTCTGGACACGCCCCCTCGCAGCCCGGCGCCAGATGGGCTGGCATTGCCGTCCTCCAGCCCTCCAGTAGACCCAGCCTTCTCTTTGGTGAGTGTCTGGCGAAAGCTCACTCAGAAAGATCTTCTACACCTTCATTTTACAGGCGAGGAAACTGAAGCAAAGAAATGACTTCAATTTAATGCAAGTCAATTCATTTCAGCCAGAGGGTGTGCAAGGCACTGAGAGCACGACAGAAACCAAACAGTTCTATCCTTCGAAGAACTTTTATTTTTTTTTTTTTTCGGTCAAAGCCCAAGACAAAAGGAGATATTCCTAAAGCAATAAGTATGACCTTACTATTCCCCCGCTCAACAATTTCCAGTAGCTTCCTCTTACCTCCAGAATCAAATGCAAGATTCTCAGTTTGGCTTTTAAAGCCCATCACTGTTACTCTCCTTCCCCTTCTCCACAGGCCTGTAGAATGTAAGCTCTTGACAACAGGACTCATTTTCATTTTGTCTTTTTATTCCTAACAACTAGCACAGTGTCTTTCACATATGAGGTTTTTGGTAAATGCTTTTTGTATTGGCTGGGTTTGGAACTGATTGGATATGGGGTCGGGGATGGGGGAGGGAGAAGAAAGAATGGAGGATGTCCTGAAGGTTTTGAGCCTGGGTGCCAAGAAGAATGATGGAGCCCTGGACAGAAACGGACAAGTTTGGTGGAGGGACATATTTAGATAGAAGGAAAGGCGTTTTCTTTGGGGCCTTTAGGACTTGAGGAATGTCCACATGGAGCTGTTCAGCAGATAGCTGGCATTATGGAGCACAGGAGAGACATTAGGGTTGGATGTTGAGATTTGGGAATCCTCTGTGTAGAGATGATCATTGAACCCATGGGAGCAAGTAAGATCACAAAGAGAGAGCATGAGTTGGCGGGAAATAATCAGTCCCAGGACATAACCTTAGGGAATTCCCACAGCAAAAGTGTAGAGGACCATGAAAATCTACCAGTGGAGACTAAGGAAGAGGTCTGATGAGGAGGAAAACCAGGAGAGGGCAGTGTTGGGAAAGTCAAGGAAAGAGTAACCTGGATGAAGGGGATGGTTGATGGTATCACAAGCCCAGGAAAAAAGCCCATGCAATCAGTAATTACAAGTGCATCGGTAACCTTGGAAAGAATGGATTCAGTTGAGTGATAAAATAGATTCAAAGTCAAATTGCAAATGGCTGTGAAATGAGGAGATAGCAAGGAAATGGAGGGATGATGTTTTTTACTAAGCTATAACAGGAGAACAGATATAGCATGATAGCTTGAGGGAAGGAAGAGTTGAGTGAAGGTTTTTTTTTTGAGGGGGGAGGGCAGGGCAATCGGGGACAAGTGACTTGCCCAAGGTCACACCATGGCTAGAAAGTGTTAAGTGTCTGAGGTCAAATTTGAACTCAGGTCCTCCTGACTCCAGGGCCAGTGCTCTATTCACTGTGCCACCTAGCCACCCCAAGTGAAAGTTTTTCAAGGATGGGGAGTCTTGGACATTTTTGTAGATGGTGGGGAGGAGAGGTGAGAGGGGCAAAGGGGCAAAGCTCCTGCATATGGGAGGGGTAGGATTAAGGAAGAGATTGTGGAGACATTGGCCTTGGCTGGGAGGAGGACTAGCTCTTTCTCACAGACTGGAGGGTGGGGTTGTGAAGAAAAGTTTTGAAGCATAGAATAGAGAAGAAAAGAACTCTCACGGAGAATGACCTTGGTTTTCTCAGGAGAGGTGAGCCTCAGGTAGGAGTGGGGGAGTAAGAAGAGTCTGAAGAGAGAAAACTACTAAGAATATAATTTTTTGGAGAAGTCAGCGAGAAAATAAGAAGGATTGTGAGAGACAGGGATGGTCCAGTCCTGATCAGACATCATGAGGGTTTTCAGCCAGCAGAGTTGGGTAACATTCTCTAACAGTGTGTAGCACAGGAGGAGTGGAAGAGGGAGATAGAAGAGGTGATCCAAGTTTGTGGTTCAGCAAAGCATGACAAAGGTGTGAGGGGCTGGGGGCCGCTAGATGGCACAGTGAATAGAGCACAGGCCCTGGAGTCAGGAGAACCTGAGATCAAATTTGGCCTCAGACACTTAACACACACACACACACACACAACTAGCCACATAACCTTGCACAAGTCACTTAACCCCAACTGCCCGACCTTCCCCCCTCCAAAAAAGCAAAAAAAAAAAAAAGGTGTAAGGGATTCAAAGGAGGAGGAAAGTGTGAAATTTAACTGGTAAATCATAGGGTGCAAGACTGTGAAGGGAAGGAAAGCAGAGTTAAAGTAGGGACAATTAATTGGGAGAAGAGGAAAAGGGAAACACTAGAGGTCACAATGACGATGAAGAATAGGGCTAATGATGGAAGGTTATGATCAGAGAGGGGAATTTTAGTGCCAAAAGTTATGGAGATAACAGTGGTGGGTGATTGTGAACCCTCAGCTGCAAATGACCACCCTGTGAGTCCCCAGGGTGGAGTGAAGCTGTAAGTCCTGGGAACTGAAGAAGTTGAGGATCTGAGAGGCCAAAGTGTCCAAGGGAATGTCAGCATGCATATTGATATCCCTGAGTATGATGTCAAGATTTGGGACTGAGAGGAAGACTGTAAGCCAGGCACATAAACTCTCCAAATAAGAGAGGCTCAAGGCCTGGAGTCCCACCAGATGAATATCACAAGGATCTGGACCTGTGACATAGACAGTGAACCTCAAAGGGTATTGGGGGCAAAAAGAAGGTTTGGAAGCTGCAGTGAAAAGCAAGGAGTGTGCTTACTTCTCTCTTAGCTTAGTGTCACCTAGTGGGAGCACGAGGGAAGCACTCATCACTAGAGACGGTGGCCAAGGATGCCTTGTCTTTCAGAGAGAGCCAGGTTTCTCAGTGCAAAAACATAGAAGGGGTCCAGGAAGAAGGGAAGTTTTAGAGGCCCATAGGGCATGGTAGAACTGGGAGGGCAGAGAACAGAGACTGGGGAAGACAGACAAGAGAGACATGGGAGGGCTGAGAACAGAGACTGGGGAAGACAGACAAGAGAGACTGGGGAGGGCAGAGAAGAGAGACTTGAGAAAGCAGAGAACACAGAATGGGAGGGCACAGAACAGAGACATGGGAGGCAGAGAACAGACTGGGGAGGAAAAGATGAGCTAGCTGGGAATTAGAGGGAACAGGAAAAGATGGGTTTCTCCCAAAGTCACACTTAAAGTTGGTCATGAGAAGCCAAGGTTTTCAGACTCCCAGTCCAGCTCTTCCTGATTAATGCAGTGACTTGCACCTGTGCATCTTTCTAAATCCCTGCCGATTGGCCTTTTGCTTCTGAGTGTGTGTCTGAGCTACCCTGTCTGGGTGCGCAGTCGGTGTTGCCTGTTTCTGTCTGAATGGGTTTCTGGGCATCTGCTCCTGGTTTTGTCCCAGTCGGTGTCTCTGCTTTTGTGTGTCAGAATCTCTTGCTCTGTGCCTGTTTCTCTATCTCTCGAGTTCTCTGCAGGCCTGCCTCTGCATTCACTTGAGAGATAAACCCTGGAGACTCACAGGGGAGGGGAGGGTCGGAGGGGAGAGACTTACAATGAGGGGGATCTGGACTGCTGAAGCCCACTACCCTTATGTCTTTTGTGCCATTGGGCCATGATTGTACAGGGACAGAAGCTGTGACCTCTGCCCCTCTTTTAGCCTCAGTTTCTCCTGTTGTTCCCGCTTTGTAACTCTGTGGACCATGCCAATACTGGGCGTGGGGTTTTCTTGGTTAAGGCAAACACAGGTGAAGTGACTTACCCAGGGTCACACAGCTAGTAAGAGGTGTCTGAGGGTGAATTTGAACTCAGGTCTTCCTGATTCCAAGCCCAGTGCCCCATCCACTCCATCATTTCTATGGTCAAAATCAAGCCCCGCCCCTTGGGGGGTGGGGGCTGTTAGGAAAGTCTTAATCTAGAAGAGGAGTGAAAGCTCTTTGAAGGCTCAGCACTAGGAACTGGAAGTTAGTGATCCCAGCCAGGAGGTGGGAAGTGGTTCTGGAGATGAGAGGGGTGTTTGAAGGTAAGCCAGGAGCAAGCTGGCGGGGCTGAATCACAGATTGGATTTATGGAGGCTCCAGCAGGTGAGGACTGAGGGCGAGGGTCTCCTGCTGGGTTTTCGGTGCTGGTGGTGGGAACTTGGGGATTGTGTGAAAGGGGTCAAGGTGGGGGAGGGATGAGTGGGTCTTGATGGTGGGGAAAGAGGGATAGGATAAAAGGACCTCAGGCTGACGTTGGAGGATCCAGGCTAGTGAAGGCTGGGGCCCGGGAGGGGTTGAGAGTAAGGGGAAGGTGGGGGACAAAGTCGTGGGAGCTCCAGTCCCACGTGGTTGAGGGGAATCACACTGGAGGGGAGGGGGCTAGAAAAAAGGGACTTTGTTAGCTTGGAGGATTCAATTTAGTGGGGGTGAAGTGAGAGGAGCATGTGGGGGGCCAGGAGAGGGGGGAGCTTTAGGTCACGTGCAGCTGAGGGGGTCAAGATGTTGAGGAGAGAGGGACTGGCTTGGGGGATCCAGGCTAGTGCGAGTTGGTGCAAAGAACAAGCAGTACGAGGAGGGCCGGGGGTCCCCTATCACGTGTGGATGACGGAGACACTGGTGTTGGGGAGCTGAGCAGAGGGGACTGCCAGATGAGCTCCAGGGGGCACATGTCAGGCTGAGTAGGGCATGAGGGGGTCCCCATCCAAGTGCACTTTGGGAGACTCAGGGGGGCGCAGGGGCCAATCGAAGGCGAGGGGTGAGGGGACAGGCCGCTACCGTAGATCCCGGCGGGCGGAGGGGAGCGCACGGAGCTGGGGGCGGGGGGCCAGCGGCGCATCGGCGACGGCTGCTGCTGCTGCGGCGGCGCATGCGGCCCAGGCCCAAGCCCAGCAGCGGCGGCGGCGGCGGCGGCGGCGGCCAGAGGACCCGGGGCCAGTCGGAGCTCGGGCAGCGGCTGCTGCAGCAGCTGCAGCTGAATCAGAGGAAGAGGAGGAGGAGGGGCTGCTGGAGCGCGGAGGCAGCAGCCAGGGCCGGGCAGGCTCAGGTGAGACCCTAGGGCAGCAGGCCCTGCGCCCCCGGAAGGAAGGGATGAGGGACAGCGCTGGGACCCGGCCTGCCCTCCCTTTCCCTCCGCTACCCTGCCCTGGGCCGCCCGCACCTGCGGCAGGGAGGGAGGAGGGGGGATCGAGGCGGAGGTCATCTTCCCACGGGCGTCCGAATCCCAGGCTCCGCGGGCCTGGTACATCATTCCCTGTCCCCCCACCCCGTGGTCTGGGGGCAGCTCGCCTGGGGGCGCGTGTGTGTGCAGGGATGCAGAGACACGTGTGTGCTAATTGGCCCAGTTCTCATGGGACCGCTGTCTCTGGAGGACTGTGGGACAGGACAGGGTCAGGATGCCCTCTCAAATCCTTGGAATTTGGCTCACTCCCTTCGCATTCCATGCTCATCCTCTGCGTGTTTTCGAACTGCGGGGAGTGGGGAGGAGGGGGATAGATGTAGGACCATAGGTTCAGGGGCCTGATGGGGAGGGCGGGTCTGGAATGTAGAGACCAGAACAGTCACTTCCCCGAATTTACACACCCAGCCCCAGGCTCCCTCCAACCCAGTCCTGGCTCCTTATAACCACGTGGTGCTTTAGGCATCCCCAGGATCTCCAAGTCCTTGCCCTGTCCCTGCCTTTCTATGGTCACTATAGGCCCTGAAGAACATTTGCTATCTCCCAGGTTTGGTTCCTTCCCTCCCCTCTCTCTTTTCTTGGTCTTCAGAGAAAAGAGTGACTTGTCCCCTTCTTCTTCTGTCTTCCTCCTCCCACACTCACAGAGAGCCAGGGACTCCAGAAGAGGGCATATCACAGGATTAAGAGTCTCCCCCACTTCACTTTATCACCCCCAAAGCTAACAGAAAGAACTTCTTACTGTCTTAGGAGTAAAGGATTTAGAATTGTCAAGGGGCTTAGAAATCATGTGGTCTCTAACTTTCATTTGTACAGATGAGGAAACGGAGATGAACCAAGACTGTCCCCTGCATTCTCAGGCCTTGTGAGTCTGACCTCAGGCTTCCTTTACTGTTTCTCCCAACCTCTCTTTCCCTGACTGATCAGTCTCTGACTGATCCTTCTCCTGAACTGAAGAATCATGAAATTTAGCATCTCAGAGTTGCAAGAACCCTAAGAGTTTAGCTTCTGCCCTCTTTTGTCACTTTCTGTCCTTTCCCACTGTCGCGGTAGGGGCTCTGCCCAACCCAAACTGTTGGGGTTTCATGATGTGTTACGGCGGAACCATCTCAAAGATTTCAGAGTCAGACCACCTCTAGTACTAGTATAGGCATTTATTGGGATTGATGCCTCTCATAAACAGCAACTCCAGAGAAAGCAAGATGGATTTTTATAGGGTAGAGATAGGGTAGGGTATAACAAAAACTTACATAGAATATAAAAATATGATTAATATTAAAAAAGGCAGGAGGACTTTGTTAAAGGTTTAGGTAATGGAAGAAGGGTCCCATCTATGGTATGGTGCTTAAACATTCTGGTTTTGCTTCCCTCCAGTCGGCTAACTATTGTGATCCTGTCTGGTCAGGATAGATAGCTAGGTATTGTGGTCCTGTCTTGGGCTAGATGGATGATGGGATTGTGGTTGAGTACAAGAATACACCTGTTTCTGTGAGAATGGGTCTGCGGGCAGTGACTAGTGGCTGGGTTCCTATCACATGGACATACCTGCTGTTTCTGTGGGAACTAAGAGTTCAGGAACACACCTGTTGTTCCAGTGAGCAGTGAGGCATATGTGAAGAAGTTAGGACACTAGCAGGGGGCTAGGTAGGTGGTGGGGTCTATAATGAGGTTAGAATATTGGGGCGGGGGATATCTTTATTTAGGATCCCATCATTCCCCCCTCAAAGATCTGGGACCCAAATTCATTTGGGAAAAGGGACAAAGGTCTATCCTTTTGTGGCTTCTTCAGGCTGAAAAGGGGCATAGAGCTTTCCCTGTCTCAATGGGTCCCAAGGAGGAGATTGACTGGAACCAAGTATAGGCCACATCCAGGGAACAATGGGTGAGTATAGACTAGTATCCACGGTTTGCTGCCAACTGTAGGTGAACTGGCCTGGAGTCTGAGAGACACAAATCTGACAGGCAAGTTCAATATTCAGGGCACCAGATATAAGGAGAAAGACAGATATATCTGTCACACAGTTGACTAGGCCAACTATCCTTTTACTAAATTTTTTAGGCTGTAGAAAGGAATATAATTTTAGGCTGAATAACACAGACCTAACACACATTTTAGTAGTTGAAATGTATCCCAGCCTTAGTCTATGGGATAATGATTAACATTGTGTTTGTATCTTTTTTTCACAAACTTCTTTTCCCTTTGTCTTATTATTCCCATATCACTCAGAAAGAATGTTTTATTCTAGGGATTTCACCTTTCACCTGACTATGCAGGCAGGCAGATGATAAGCCCGTGTATTAATTTACCCAATTGTTTGGGATATGGAATGACTACACATTCAGACTGAAAACAGCAAAATTTCACATACTTGTATTGTACTTCTATCTTTTGCCGACCACTTGCTCTAATTCCATCTCTCCATGAGTCTCACCCCTTCCTATTCTATTCTTTGCCCTTACTCTCACCTCTGGTCCCTCCATCCCTTCTCCAAGGCTATCATCTAACCTTAGCTTTACTCCTTTCCCAGTATTGGTCCTGGAGTTAATCAGGTCAACCCTTTGCCATCCTCTACTTTCTTGACCCCTTGTCCTGTCACAGATTCTGCCTTTCTAAGCCCTCACCATTCATGGGTTTCTCCCACCCTCTGTCTGTTCCACTCTAACTCATTTGAGCAATTTCAGTGGAGCTGAAATAGTCACATAAACCCCTTGACTTGGTCTACCACAAATGGTTATTATCCACTCTCAGTTGGGTTCTCATTGCCACAAAGCAATCCATTTCACTCTCCCCTAACAGACTTTATGTCAGTAACTGCTCCAAACCTTTCTTCTCTCCACAAGCTTCCCACACAACTCCTTACCCCCAGAAAAGGACCTCATCTCATACTTTCCTGAGAAAATCAAGACCATTTGATGTAACCTCCCCCTCCTCTCCTCCTCTACATCTCAAGATCCCTTCCCATCCTTCATCCTCTCTTCCTTTGCCCCAGTTCCTTCTCCTCACTAAGGCAAACCTCTCTATTTGTGCCCTTGATCCCATCCCTTCCCTTTTCCTCTAGCAGTTCAAATAAGAAGTATTTATTAAGCACTTACTATGTGCCAAAAATTGTGCTACTGGGGATGAGGAGAAAGGCAAAGCCAGCTCTTTCCCTAAAGGAGCCTCCATTCTAATGGGAGAGAGAAGGGACTGGACCTGGCCTTTCAGTGGCACCCAGAACTCCTAGGTGGTAAAGCTTCTTTGTCCTAATGCACCTTTTTGGCAACTTAAGAGTCTTAGAGAGAGGTTTAGAGCACCCAGAAGTTAAGCGGCCAGTCTAGTGTCACACAGGATATGTCAGAGGCAGGATTTGAAGCAAGGTCTTCCTGCCTTTGAAATCAGCTTTCTCTCCACTCTACAATGCTGCTTCTCATAAACAAATGGGTACATACAAGATACACAGACAGTAGATGGAAGGTGACTAAGTGGGGAAGGCCCCATCATAGGGGCAGCTATGTGGTTGAAATGGACCAAGTGCTGGGTGTGGAGTCAGGAAGACTAGAGTTCAAATCTAGCCTTGGACACTTACTAGCTGTGTGACCCTGGGCAAGTCACTTAACCCTGAGCAAGCCTGCCTCAGTTTCTTCAACTGTGAAATGGGGATAATAATAGCACTTACCTCCCAGGGATTTTGTGAGAATCAAATGAGATAATATTTCTGAGGGGCTTTGCACAGTGACTGACACATAGCAGGCACTATATGGATGTTAGCTATTATTATCATTCAAGCACTTTGCTATAGAAAGTCTAGTTATTATCTTCCAGTTTCTCCTGATCTACTGGCTCCTTCTTTGCTTCATGTCTGTCTCATGCCTAAAATGTCTTAACCTGACCACAGATTATCATCACACCGTATCTGTCTACTTTTTCTCAGTGAAACACCTAGAAAGGTGTCTGCACTCTGCCAATCTTCTCTCTTACTTTTCAACCCTTTGCAGTCCATTGCCAACCTCATCACTCAACCAAACTTCTTTCTTCAAGGCCAGCAAGGCTTTCTATTTAAAAGAAATCTGGCTAGTTTTTGCTTTTATTTCATCTAGGTTTCCTACTGCACCTCTCCCTTCCCTGCTCACTTCCATTTTATAAGATATTTCTTATAGTAAATAATAAAAAAAGAAGAAGAAACAAAGTTCCGCAAAACCAGCCAACATATCACAAAAGTCTGAAGTTATATGCAGTGTCTAATACCTATGCCCCCCCCCATCTGTTAAGTGGGAGGAGATGTCTCCTCATTGGGCTTCTTTGGAACCAAACTTTGTCATTATAATTCTGGGCATTGCATTTTTATTATTTTATGGTTCCTTATCTTTCCATTTACATTGTTACGTCATTTCATGGACTGATTTTTGCCTCTCTTTGTCTTCCTAGCACATAGTAGGCACTTAATAAATGTTTATTGATTGGTTGTACATTATTTTCCTGGTTCTGTGCCCTTCACTCAGCATCAATTCATACAAGACTTCTCTGGCTTCAATATCTGCACGTGCTCAGAATCATTCCATCCCATGGCATCAGCTATGTCTAAGAGGAGCCTTCCCAAAGATATAGGACCTCACAACTGAGCCCTCAGAACCCACTCCCCAATGCCATTTATATTCATCATTTTCATTGTTTTTTGTAACAGTAATATTTCATTACATACATTTTACAGTTTTACATTGCATACAACAGTTTGTCCAGCCATTCAGGCATCAACTTTGCTGCCAAAGAAAGTGCTACTGTTATTTTATTTTTGTTATTGACCTCTCTTAGGTAAATGCCTAATAACAGTGGGACCTCTGGGTCAAAGGACTTTCTAGTTACTCTTTTCAGCATTTGACACTTTGACCATCCCTTCTTCCTGGATGTTCTCTTCTCCCTGTTCTTTCTCTTGGTTCTTCTTGGTTCTATGTGTCTGTTCCTTCTTGGTCTCCTTTGATGTCCCACTTCATCCACTTGTGGATGTTCCCCAAGATATTCTCTCTCTCTCTCTCTGTGTGTCTCTGGCTATTGGGGTTAACTGACTTCTGTCACAGCCAGTAAGTGTCTGAGGTTGGATTTGACCTCAGCTCCTCCTGACTCCAGAGCCAGTGTTCTAACCACTGCACCACCTAGATGCCCTATCCCTCAAGATTCTCTCTTGAGTTTTCATCCTTTTTCTCTCTTTACTCTTGCTCTTGGTGATCATCATCTCTTATGGGTTCAGTTGTCATTCCTCAGCACATGACTTTGAGGTCTGCATATCCAATTCTAATGTCCGACCTGAAGTCTGTTCTCCCATTATCAAATGGGAAGGACAACTAACCCATTGGGTTAAGATAGCTAACCCACTGGCAGTCAGGCCCCAGAATATCCTGAATGAGTGAATCTAATAAGATAGAATTCAATAATGATTAATTGAAAAGCTTGACATGAATCTAAATGGCCAGGAAAAGAGATAAAAAGAAAAAAAATACAGGATGGGGAAGGTATGTGTAGGCAGTTCTAAAAAGGAACTTGGAGTTTTCGTAGAATACAAGGTCATGTGAGTCAGCACAGTGATGGGCCAGGCAGGAAAATGAATGAGGTTTGGGGGTGCATTGAGAGGCAGGTCTTCTAGGAGCAAGTTGGTGAGGGTTACAATGTCATCCATCCTATTCAGACCACAGCTAGATTGTTGTGGTCAATTCCAATAGCCACAATTTAAGAGGGCATCAATGAGCTCGAGTGTCCAGAGGGGGCCAGTGAGGATGATGGAAATCTTTTAGCCCATGACACGAAGACCATTTGAAGGAAACAGGGATGTTTAGCCCAGAGAAGAGGGAAATATGGTAGCTATCATCAAGGGTTTGAAGGACTGTCTTGTGGAATAAGGATGAGCTATGTTTTGTTTAACCTCAGAGGGCAGAACCAGGAGTGATATGGGGTGGGGTGGAATGAAGGGAATAGGGGACTGTAAGTTTGGTTTCAGAAGAAACTTCCCACTAATTGGAACCACCCCCAAGTGCAGTGGGCTGCCTCAGGAGACAAAGGATTTCCTCTCAGTGGATTTCTTCAAGCCTAGAATGATGATCACTTGCTAAGGATGTTATAATAGGGATTCCTTTTGGGTCTGGGTTAGAATGTATTACACTGAGGGTACATCCAACTCTAAAATTCTACTGTTCTTTGACTTATATATTAGACATTTTCCAGTAGATGGCCTATAGGCATTTCATCTTGACATATTCACAGCATAACTCTATCTCCTCCCTCAAATACACCCCACTTTCTCATTTCTATCTTGTTAAAGGCACCATCACTTGTCCAGGTACCCAGATTCCTAAGCCGAGTGTCATTGTCTATTTCTCCTCTCCCTCGGTTCCCATGTCTAATTGGCTAAAAGCCTTAAAAAGTCTTGTCACATCTCCCAGTTGGTTCCACTCCACTCACAAAGCCACTATACTCTCTCCTTTGGACTATGTGGAAGTCTTGGAATGAGTTTGAATCTTTCCTCAGACATTTACTAGCTGTGTGACCCTGGACAAGTTATTTAAACTCTGTGAGTCCCGACTTCCTCATCTGGAAAATAATAATAGAATCTGTTCCACAGGATGGTTGTGAGGACCTGATAAGATGCTAAATGTCAAGCACTTTGAGGACTTTAAAGTACCGTGTAAATGCTAACTAATATTATTATCTCCTTGCCTCCTGTTATTATTCTTTTGCTGTCCCTAAAGCAGAGGTTCAACTATGTTATTCACCTGCTCGAGAAGCTGCAGTGGCTCCCTGTGACCTTTAGATAAGCTTCTCTTTTTGGCATTTAGGGCCCTTCACAGACTGGCTCCAGCCTCCCTCCTTCCCAGGCTTATCACACCACATTATTCCCTTTCACACACTTCATCGCCACTGCCTTGACCTACTTGCTTTTCCCTGGTTGTCACCTTCCATCTCCTCTTCTCCTTGTGCTGTGCCTGTGCACAGTCTGCCTCTCCCCTGGCTCTGGAAAGCCCTTCCTCTGCTTTTGAGCATCCCTTGCTTCCTTCACAGGACAGCACATGGGGCATCTCCTGTATGTGGCCCTCCCTGATACCTCCAGATTATTGTACCATCCCTTCCAAATGTCACTCCACTCACTTTGTAAATATTTTGTATTCATGTGTCTGTGTATCTGTTGTGCGCCCCCCCCCCCCCCCCGCAATAGAAAGTAGTCTTTAAAGGCAGGGATTGTTTTGGTCTTGTATAGCCAGTTCTTGGATTATAGGGATAGAAAGTGGACTTGAGATATCAATGTAATTGACATTACTAATCTACTAATTCAGGTCAGCACTTCCTCTGTGGTCTTGTAAATCTGGATGATTACCTAGAGCTCTTCTAGGTGAAATTACTTGCCCAGGGTCACACAGCCAGCATGTATTAGGGGAAGGACCCAAGTCTTCCTGGATTTGAGGCCACAATGCTTCCCATTATTGGATAAATGTTGGGGTCACCCATGGCTCTTCTCTGTATTATCTCCTTTGGTGAGCTCATCTACTCCCGTGAGTTCATTGGTCACCTGTGCCAACCTGATTCCCAGATCATATACCCAATCCCCATCTCTTTCCTAAGCTCGTCTCACATCTTTAATTGCTCCTTGGCCATCTTCTCTTGGATCTCCCCCAAGCACTGCAGACTCAACATGTCCAAAACAGACTTCTTTTGCCTCCTCCCTGAAACCCACCCCTCTTCTGCTTTCCCATTTCTCTTCCGGGCATTGCCATTTTCCATCTCACTCATCCAGGCAACCTACAAGTCACCATTGCATTGACTCTATACTCTCTGTCTCTCCTCAACTCTAAACGGTCATTAAGTCTTGTCCATTCTGTCTCTGTATCATCTCTGGACCTTGCTCTCTTCCTCCTATTTGGATGGCTACCACCGAAGTTGAGACCTATGTTGCCTCTCGCTTGGACTATTGCCCTAACTGGATGCCTTATTAGCTTTCAGTTTCTCTCCCTCTCCAACCCATCTTCCGTGAAGCTGTGAAAATAATCCATCTAAAGCCGTGAGACCATGTCACTCCCCTGTCCAAGAAGAGCCAACAGCTCCCTATTGCCTGCCAGATAAAATTAAAGAATTCTCAGCATGGCATTCCCATTCAGGTTCCCACTGACTTTTCTAGGCTTGCATGTAATTCCTCTTTGTCTGTGTTCTAGCAGCTAGATGGCACATTGGATAGAGCAGTTGGAGTTGGAGCTAGGAGGACTTGAGTTCGAATCCAGCCTCAGACACTTACTTGCTAATAGTAAGGCAAGTCACTTAACCCCTCTTTGCCTCAGTTTCCTCATCTGTAAAATGGGGATAATAATAACACCTACTTCCCACGGTTGCTGTGAAGATCAAATGAGATGAATAATTGCAAGATGCTTAGCACAGTGCCTGGCTCCTAGTAAGCACTGGCTGTTATTACTCCTCCTCGTACTGCTACCCGTGTTTCCCCGATAATAAGACCTATCCCGAAAATAAGCCCTCCCCTTACTGTGTAAGATTCCTCGAAAATAAGCCCTATTGAGATTGCTACTGTAGTGAAGGTGATCCCCTGCGCTACACACTACATTACGGTACCCTCTGTATGCACCCCCACCGTGAAACGCACGCCGCGCTCCGAGCTGCATCCAATCAGAGCTGCAGCAGTGAGCGCATCATCCTGTTCTTCCCCAGTGATTTGCTTGCTGGTACATTTTTTTGTTCACATTTACCTGTTTATTAAAATTGCTGTCAATGTTCATTAAAATAAGCCCTCCCCTGAAAATAAGCCCTCTGGTGTTTTTCTGTCCAAAAAAATAATAAGACAGTGTCTTATTATCGGGGAAACACGGTATTACTTGCTCTTACCTGAACTTGGTCTCCCAGCTCCTTGCCCCCTCACTTCCCCTTCCTCAAGTCTCCAGCTTCCTTCATGGCTCCACTCATGTGATGCTTTCCTCCTCTGGACAACCTTTTCTGAACTCCTAAGCTATTACTGCTGTCTCCTTCCCCTTCAGAAGATTGTGACTAGAGACTCCTTGAGGACAAAGAGTGTTGTAAGTTTGCCTTGGTAGCCCAGTTGCCTAGATCTTAGAAGGCATTTCAGAAGTGTTCGTTGGATGGGATGGGACTCCATGGGCATGACCCTAACTTTCCAGCCTTATCTGACATGGTTGCCCTTCGTGGTCTCTCCTCTACAGCCAGATCTCCATTCCCCAGAAACAGTCTCCCCTCTCTCATCTCCATGCTGTTGCTTATGCCATTCCCTGGGTGCAGTGTCTTCCCTCCTGCCTCAGGGGAGCAAAGGCAGCCTAGTAGGAAGAGCCTGCTAGCCCTGGCCAGCTCAGCGGATTTGGGTTTTAGGAAGTTCCCTATCTCTGGCATCCCGGGTCAGTCACTTAAGGTCTCCAAGCACCAAGCTCCTCATCTGTAAAATAGATGGCATCTTCCAGCTCCACATCTGGGTGCTCATCATCTACATAATTGGGCCTTGGCTTACTCCTCTGTAAAATGGGCAGACTGGGCTAGATGACCCCCATAGTCCCTTCCAGTCTTGTGACTTCACAGTCAGTAATGAGTATTCCTCTTGGACAACACATACCACTTTTTTTCTATCCCTCTTTAATGAATAGATCATAGAATAGCTGCAATATAGTTCACAGTGTTTATTATGATTTACTGAGCTCTCTGCCTCGGGCTTTGCTCATGGTGCCAATGTCATGTTTTACTGAATGAATGGATAACCAAATGGGGAGAATTGGGCATGGGAGCAGGGCCACCATAGACTGTTTAGGTGAGTTAATTTCAGGGATGCTTGGGGCCTGTGTCTGTGCTGTGAGGGGGCTGATAGTGTGACCCTAGACTGAGACATTTCTGATGGATCTCTTCTCCCTCCCAAAGGCCTGCACGTTCCCTGATGGCCCACATGCCTGGGGGCCAGGGGGAACTGGACAACATGGAGGGGCCACCTTCAATCAACAACAACAACCCCACCCGATGGGAGAGCCCTGAGCGGGCCTGGGATCGGGAACCCACAGCGGCCCCAGCAGCAGCTTCTGGGTCAGGCAATGCAGCTGCCTCACTCTTCGAGTGTTCCAGGATCAAGGCCTTGGCAGGTGGATGATGGGCAGCTGGGGAGCTGGGGAAGTGGAGACCAGAGATCAGGGAGTTGGTATGGGAGAGGAGTAGAGGTCAGGGAATTGGGGTGGTGGAGAACTAGAGGCCATTGGGACTGTGGGAGGCGGGGATGGGAGGCCTAGGACTTGGGGCACAGTGGGCTGAGAGAAAGAAGGGGAAAAGGCTGGGGAAGAAGCAGAATGACCTTGCTCCCTAGATGAGCGGGAGGCGGTGCAGAAGAAGACGTTCACCAAATGGGTGAATTCTCACCTGGGGCGTGTGGGCTGCCGCATCAGTGACCTGTATGGAGATCTGCGTGACGGTTATGTGCTAACCCGTCTTCTGGAGGTGCTGTCAGGAGAGCAGCTGGTGAGGAGAGGCGGGGCTGGGGCTGGCTGGGGAGCAGGTGGCCTGGGGACCTGGACCCTAAATGCAGTGGGTGAGAAAGGCCTATCTCCACATTCTCTCTCCATCCCCTTCTTCTCCAGCCACGGCCCACACGGGGCCGGATGAGGATTCATTCCCTGGAAAACGTGGACAAGGCATTGCAGTTCCTGAAGGAGCAGCGTGTCCACCTGGAGAATGTGGGCTCCCATGATATTGTGGATGGGAACCACCGGCTCACCCTGGGGCTGGTCTGGACCATCATTCTTCGCTTCCAGGTACTCATGACCCAGAGTCGTCTTCCCCCAGGCGAGTGTGGAAGCATTGCCCTGCTACAGAACCTTGTCTCTGGAGCTGTCCCTTGTTCTAACCTTGACATCCATTTGTGAAGGCCAATACAGGAAGTCCCGAATCCCTATCTTCCCTGACCTAGAGCCCAAACCCAGTGCCCCACATAGCGATCTCAAACTCTTACTCTGACCTCAAAATTCAGTTCTCAAGTCTTGATCCATGAACCTGGGATGCTTATCATGACTCAGAAGTCAATCCTAGAATCCTTCTCTAGATCTTTATAGCTCTTGCTCTGACCTAGAACTCAGTCCTGCAACACCTTTCCTCACTCAGGAATCTGGAACATTCACGGTGACCTAGAACTCTTGACTACAAGTCTGGAACTCTTATTCTGACCCAGAATTCAACCCCAGTATCCTTATGTAGGAGCTTTAATCTTTCACCCTGATTTAGGACTCAGTCTTAGAACACTTCCCTGTGAGTTTGCATCTCTTAACTAGACCCAGAATTCTACTAAAATTCCCAACTGGAAATAGAACCCAACATAAGCATCTCCCCTCCCCTTTCCCCAGGACTTTGATATACTTGCCCTGACCTCGAACCACCACCTGGGAATCAAAAAATTTCACTTTGACCTAGAACATTCTCCTTGCTGGGAGCCTGGAATTCTTACCATGACCCAAATTCTAAAACTCTCCATTCTCAGAAGGCTATGGTTTTCACCCTGACTCAGGACCCATTTCTGGAACCTCAAAGCCCTGAGAATCTGAAACTTTCATTTTGACCCAGATATGATCCCATAACTTCTATTAATTATATGATTTTTTCCTTTTTCTTTAAGAGTATAGGCATAACAGTGGTATCCCAGCCTTAACTCTTACCTCTGGCCCCCCCAGGAGTCTGAAGTGCTTACTCTAACCTTGAATACACACCTGGGGGCCTGAAAGACTCACTTTGACCTAAAGCGTTCCCCTACCCGGGAGTCTAGTACTCTCATTCTGTCCCAGAAGCAAACTCAGATTTCTCCCCTGGGAGCCTTAATTCTTTTTTTTATCTCCACTAGCAATCAAGCATTTTTTTTCTCCCTCCCATATCCCTCCACACTAATTGTATGATGCGGGACAAGTCACTTAACCTCTGTCTGCCTCAGTTTCTTCAACTGTAAAATAGGGATATAAATAGCCCTTACCTTCCAGGGTTGTTGTGAGGATCAAATTAGATGATATTTGTAAAGTGCCTGGTACACAGTAGGTCTAAATAAATGCTTGTTCCCTTTTCTTCCCTTCCCAAATATTCATAGTCAAGCAGAAGAAATTTATCTTATTGGCCATATCCAAAAATTATGTGTCTTATTCTGCATATTTAGACCCTTAGCTCTCTGTCAGGCCATTCTTTAACACTGGTTCTTTGGAATCTTGGTTGGTCATTGTATCGGTCAGAATTCTTAAATCATTCAAAACCATTTGCTTTTACAATGTTGGTGTTAGTATAAATTGCTCTTTAGGTTCTGCTCACTTCACTTTGCATTGGTTCATAGGAATCTTCCCAGGTTTCTCTGAAACCATCCTCTTCATCATTTCTTACAGCACAAGAGTATTCCATCAGATTCAAATACCATAACTTGTTCAACCATTCCCCAATAGGACAACCCTTCCATTTCCAATTTCTGGCTACTACGAAAAGAGCTGCTATAAATAATTTTGTACATATGGTACTTTTTTTCTCTTTCTCTCTCTTTTTTTTTTTTTGGAGGGGATAAGGCAGGGCAATGGGAGTTAAGTGACTTGCCCAAGGTCACATGGCTAGTAAGTGTTAAGTGTCTAAGGTTGGATTTGAACTCAGGTTCTCCTGACTCCAGGACTGTATTAACTGTGCTACCTAGTGTCCCCTTTTCTCTTTCCTTTATCTCCTTAGGGTATAGGCATAATAGTGGTGTCCTAGCCTTAACTCTTACCTCTATCTCAGGTCCCAATCATAACCCCCCCCACCCCCCAATCTGTATTCTACTCTCTCTGACCCTGAACTCACTTTCCTGATGGAAGCTGGGACTTTTTAAAAGTAGATTTTATTGATATATTTGGTTTTTTTTTTAGCATCACCTATATCTTCCACTCGATCAACTCCCCAATCCCTACCCCAAAGGCATCTTTTATACTAAGGATTTTTAAAATAGTATTTTCTTTCTTTCTAATTACATGTAAAGACAATTTTCAGCATTCATGTTTTATAAGATTTTGAGTTCCAAATTTTTCTCCCTCCCTCCCCTCCCCTCCCTAAAACAGCAAGCAATCTGATATAGGCTATACAAGTGCAATCATGTAAAACATATTTCTGCATTAGTCATGTTGTGAAAGAAGAAACAGAACAAAAGAAAAAAAACTACAAAAAATCAGAGAAAGTGAAAATAATATGCTTCAATTTGCATTCAGGCTTCCTCAATTCTTTATCTGGGTGTGAGAAGCAATTTCCATACGATAAAGAATTTTTAAAAGAAGAAAAAATTCAGCAAGATTAATCATTGAATATTGAAAATATTGAAAAAGTCTGACCTTATATCTATGCAGTGTTTCCAACCCATGAACCCTCTCTTCTTCAGAGAAGTTGAAGAAAGTCTTATATTTCTTCTTTGAGGCCAAACTTAGAGGCTGGAACTCAGAATCCGAACCAGTCCCAACCTAGCGGTCCTTCTCGGGAGCCTGGAGTGGGAGGAGAAGAATTTGGGATCCATATCTCGTCTCTACTCTGCCCTAAGGCAGAAACCAATTGTAGCATTTTGTTCATCCTAGATTCTGGATCTCTCCTTTGGTGAACCCATGAGATGGTCGAGAACAGCACCCCAAGAGCTTGGGCCTCCATCCTAACTCTGATGCAATTTAAGTTATTTTGGCAAGCCCTTATTAAACACCTGCTATGTACAGAGAACTGTCCTGGGGGCTAATAGCTGACATTTCTATAGGCTTTCAGGTTTATTGAGCGCTTCACACATATGATCTCCTTTGGTCCTCACAATGACAGAGCATGTATTACTATTCCCATTTTACAGGTGAGCAAACTGAGGTTCTGAGAAGGGAAATTGCTTGCCCCATGATCATCAACATGGCTTCAGTTCCCCTTGATTCCACAGTCTTTGCTGGCCCATGCTGGAAGCTCCCTCCAGGATCTAAAGCCAGGAACCTGACCTCCCTGAGACGTTTATTGCTATGAGAGGTCTTGAGGTCCCCCAAAGTGCATGTATTGAGGTTCCCCCAAAGTGTATGGGTTGGTTCAGACATCATCCTCTCCCAGCTTACGTGTTCCTTCCTCACCCCAGATCCAGGTCATCAAAATTGAGACAGAGGACAATCAGGAAACACGGTCTGCCAAAGATGCCCTGTTGCTCTGGTGTCAGATGAAGACAGCGGGGTAGGGGCTCCCCTGCCCTCTTCTGGGACCCCCTCCCCTTCTCAGAGTATGGAAAAGTCTTCCAATGGGAAGAGAGGGAGGGAGCTTTGGGCTGGGAGGTAGACTGCAGAGGGAGGGTGGATGGGGATGGGTGGGCAGAAGGTGCCTGATGGGTGAAGTGGCCTCTCTTTCTGTCTTTCTCTGTCTTTCTGACTCTCCTTTTTTCTGTCTCTCTCCCTCTTCCTTTCTGTTTCTCTGCATCCCCTGTCCTCTTTTCACATATTTATTTCTTTCACTTTGTGCTTTTCTATTTAATTGTCTTTTCCCCCCTCCCCTTCTCTGTGTCTCTTGGACTTGAATTTTTTCTTTGAGTCTTTTTGCATTTCTTCTCTCTCTCTCTCTCTCTCTCTCTCTCTCTCTCTCTCTC
>NW_027187400.1:42431780-42447607 GCF_028583685.1 Petaurus breviceps papuanus
TCTCTCTCTCTCTCTCTCTCTCTCTCTCTCTCTCTCTGTCTCTGTCTGTCTCTCTCTGCCTATCTCTTCCCCTTTTCTGTTTCTCTTTATGGGTGTGACTGTTTCCTGTCTCTTCCTATCTCTCTTTGTTTCGGTGTGTCTCTGGACTTTTTTCCATGTCTTTCTTCCCTCTGTCTCTCTCTTTTTATGTTGGCATCAATTTCCACTTTGTTCTTTCCCTGAATCTGCCTCTTTCATTAAATTTTCATTTCTATCTTTCCATCTTTCTTCCTATTTGCTTCTTGGTCACTTGTATCTGTTCGTCACTCCCTCCCCCTCCCCCCCCACTTCCTATCCACCCTCAGTTACCCTGAGGTGAACATTCAGAATTTCACCACTAGCTGGAGGGATGGCCTGGCCTTCAATGCTCTCATTCATCGACACAGGTAGATGCCCTGCCCTTGTTCCTGCCTCTGTATACACAGATATATGGGGAAATAGTTCTCCCCACCTACCACACCCCCTGCCCTTCCTGACACTGGCACAATGTTTCATCTCCCTCTGGCTGGGAACTATTCTGGATCTGGGGCTTCCCTGTCCACACACCTATGCTTTCACTGCCCTCCCCTCTCTGTTCCCATCCCCAGGCCAGACCTAGTGGACTTCAGCAAACTCACCAAATCCAATGCCACCTACAACTTACAGCGGGCGTTTCACACTGCTGAGCAGCAGCTGGGGCTTGCCCGTCTACTTGACCCAGAAGGTGAAGTTTCTTCTCTGGCTGTCCTAGAACTGTCAGGTCCTCACTTCAAACCCCTTGTATCCTAGCTGTAACCCCCAAGAAATGAAAACATAGACATAGCTAGAAGCCATGTTAGAACATATGGAATGTCGGCACTAAAATGGACCTTAGGGCTCAAAAGGACTGTTCAGATAGGATAATTGAGGGCCAGAGAAGGAAAAAGCCATTCCCAAAGTCAGGAAGCCAGGGCAAGAGAGGCAGTCTAGCCTGGGGGACTGATAGCAGCCTCAAAGCCAGGAAGACGAAGCCAAGATAACTCTTTTTTTTTTTTTAAAGCAATCTGGGTTAAGTAACTTGCTCAAGGTTACACTGCCAGTTATTTCTGGGTGTGGTGCTAAGTGTCTGAGCCTGGATTTGATCCCCAGGTCATCCTGACACTGGAGCTGGTGCTCTTACTCGCTGTGCTACCTGACTGCCCCAAGATAACTCTTTAAGACACTAAAGGCTTCCAGAGAAAGAAGTGGTAAATAGCAATGTGTATAGTATGGTCTCTCACACACACAATTTTATGTCTAATGCTAGCCATCTCTACTTCCTAACTCAGGGTGAGGGGTAGGAAGGGAGGGAAAAAATATAAAAAGTACACAGCAGACAACAAAATGAAATGTAGAAGGAAGCATGGAAAGCTGAGTATCTTTGAGAATGATGAATAGTACCTATGATATAGTTTTTTAAAAAATTAAACAGTGTGAAATATAAATTCATGGTTTTATAGTGAATCCTCTTGTGAATTTGTGCTATGCACATGGAAATCAATGTTCTTTTTTGGTCTTTATGTATTTAAGTTCAAAATGAATGTTTTTTTTAAGACAGTAAAACCCAGAGCAGACGCTGACTTGCATTGGTGGAATGCATCAGGAGCTTTCTTTAGTGATAAAATCACTGGACTAATTAAAAAAAAAAAAAGAACAGAGGTGGACTAGAATGTAGGGCCTTAGACTCCACACTTATTGTTATTTCCATAATGGGAGTGGAACAAGATCAGTGTTTTATTAGTATAAGGAAGTCCTGGGTCAGGAATCTCTTTCTCCCAGTGTAGTTTGGCCCTTTCTCAGACCTTATGGTTTTAGAGAGTTGCCTAGAGCACTGAGAGGTTAGACTTGCTCAGTTTCTCTAGCCAGTTTGTGTCAAAAGAGGGACTCAAACCCAAGTCCTCCTGTCTTTGGGGCCAGCCCTCTATCTACTGCTGTGCCTTATTCTTCCACTGCCCCAGTGATTCCCATCTTATTCTCGGCCAAAAAAAATTCTCTAGCACTTTTCCAATATCTGGTTACCAAGTTGCTTTCTCTTCCCCAAGGGTTTGGTTATTTCCTGGCCCCCTAGAGTTCCCTGCTTTCTCCCTCCCTCACCTTAAATCCCATTTCTCTCCCACCTTTCAGATGTGAACATGGAAGCTCCAGATGAGAAATCCATTATCACCTATGTGGTCTCCTACTACCACTACTTCTCCAAAATGAAGGCTCTGGCAGTTGAGGGGAAGCGGATAGGGAAGGTACCCAGGCTTGGGTGGGGAGAGCAGTCCTAGGGTAGCTCCGTCAGCTCCCTGAGCCCTCGATGACCTTATCCCCTTGCCACTACTGGGGTTAGGTACTGGACCAGGTGATAGAGATTGGAAAGATCATGGAGCATTATGAGGAGCTGGCCTCAGAGCTCCTGGCCTGGATCGAACGGACTGTAGCCCTCATCAGTAACCAGAGGTTCGCCAACTCTCTCACTGGCGTTCAGCAGCAGCTGCAGGCTTTCACTGCCTACTGCACCATGGAGAAGCCCATCAAGTGAGGAGCGCTCAGAACTGGAGAGGGCTGGGATGGTATCAGTGGGAGAGACTCAAGAAAGCGGCGGAGTAGGGTAGGGGTGGAGAATGTAAGTCATCCTCCTGTTAGGGGAATGGAGTTAGAGGCGAACTATGGGGAGAGAGAAAGGAGGATGTGACAGGTGGGACAATGCTGGAGAGAGAGAGAGAGACCGCAGCCAAGGAGCCCTGACTCATTTCCCTTTCCCTGGATTTTAGGTTCCAGGAGAAAGGGAACCTAGAAGTTCTGCTTTTCAGTATTCAAAGCAAACTTAGGGCCAGCAACCGGCGTCTCTATGTGCCCCGAGAAGGCTGCAGCATCGCTGATATCAACAAGGTTTGGCATGGCATGGGGGTGGGTTTTGGTGGGACTGAGGTGAGAAGGGCAGACAGGCTGGGTTTATGAGGCAATTGAGTGGCTGGATTTAGAAAGGCAGTGACTGTGTTTCAAGGAAATGGAGAAGAAAAGTTGGAGGAGACAGGCTTCAGATTGAGGGTGATGGTGATGGGGGATGTGGAATGAAGAGGGGGAGAGGAATCAGATCTGATAGGATTAAAAGGTTGGGTTTAGAAGGTGAAGAAAATCTGGTTTTGAAGGGAGATAGAGGAGTGGGGTTTGGGGAGGGAAGAGAAGCTGGGTTTGAGGAGGACTGACTTTAGGGAATAGAGAGCCTAGGTTTGGGATGATGGAGAAGGTTGATTTGGGGGATGGAATGTCGAGGTTTAGAGGATGATGGGGCTAAATTTGGGGGATTCAGGGGCTGAGTCTGACCACGGATGGGGTTGAGATCCTGTTCCACCTCCCTCACATCGTAGGCATGGACACAACTAGAAAAGGCAGAGCATGAGCGGGAGGTTGCTCTTCGAGGAGAGCTCATCCGACAGGAGAAGCTGGAGCTTTTGGCTCAGAGGTTTGACCACAAGGCAACTATGAGGGAGAGCTGGCTTAGTGAGAACCAGCGCCTCGTGTCCCAGGTAACCAGGCAGCACAAGGCAGGTTTCTGGGGGTAACAAAGAAGGGCTTGGTTGGTGGGTTCCCATCCCCCACCTCCCTTGTCATTCCCTTCTCTTTGTTTATACCTATCTCTGCACCCAGGACAACTTTGGGTATGACTTACCAGCAGTGGAGGCGGCCATGAAGAAGCATGAAGCTATCGAAGCTGATATCTCATCCTATGAAGAGAGGATCCAGGCTGTGGCCGATTTGGCCCAGGCATTGGCTGGGGAGGGTTATTATGATGCACGGCGCGTTGCTGCCCAGCGAGACAGTGTCTTGCGCCAGTGGGAGCTGTTGACTGGGCTCGTGGGAGCCCGAAGGACTCGGCTGGAGCAGAACCTGGCCTTACAGAAAGTCTTTCAGGAAATGGTCTATATGGTGGACTGGATGGAGGAGATGCAGGTGCCTGTGGGCTTGGGACCAGTGGAGAAGACTGAAGGCAGAGATGTGGGGAGGGAGGGAGGGAGGGAGAGAGACAGAGAGAGAAACAGAGAGACAAAGGCAGAGAGAGAGAGAGAGAGAGAGAGACAGAGATAGGTGCAGAATGATAGAGACAGAGAGACAGACAGACAGAGACAGACACAGAGACAGAGAGAGAAACAGAGAGAGAGAGAGAGACAGAGACAGGTACAGAGAGACAGTGAGAGTGAGACAGAGAGAGAGACAGAGAGAGAGAGAGAATAACAGAGGCATAGAAACAAAGATCGACAGATAATTATGTAGTACTTTCAGTTAGGGTTTTGCCTCATCAGAAGTAATACTCTCATAGAAGGAATCACAGACTTCCTTTGATTATTTGAGTTTAATGTTAGCAAAGCACTTTGCATTTGAGTCTCACAACTCTGTGAGCTGATGTTAAAGGTGATATTCTGCCTATTTTAATGATAAAGTAAATTGAGTCATACATGATCCTACAACTACACTATCTCAGAGGCAGGATTTGAACAAAGATTTCTTCTGGGTCATCTACACCAGCTTGCCTCTCATTCAAAAGACTGAGAAAGAGATAGAGAAATGGAAAGAGAGAGACAGAGAGAGAGAGAGAGAGAGAGAGAGAGAGAGAGAGAGAGAGAGAGAGAGAGAGAGAGAGAAACAGAAACACAAAGAGATTTGGTTACAAGTCAATTCAGTCCAACCACCACCAATTAGTCATCTAACAATATGTGATGTCTTTTGCAGGCGTCACATTTAAATTTAAAATCACATTAAATTTAAATTTAAAAATTTACTGCATGCAGATGGGGATAGGGTCCAGGAGGTAGAGGCAGACAGGACAAGAACTGGGGATTTATGGAACTGGAGATGTTTACCCTGGAGAAGAAAAGACTTGGGGAGAACACAATCACTCTCTTCAAGTGGTTGGGATAGAGTCTGTCATAACTGGGCATTAGGCTTTTTCCATCTTACCCCAAAGGACAGAGCTAGGGGTCAATGGCAAATATAGGTTTGAGGAAAGGAAAACTTGACAATTAGAGCTAGCCCAAAGCAGAATGGATTATTTGGGGAGGGAGGGAGTTCCCCAAGACTGGCAATCTTCAAGCAGAGGCTAGGTGGTCACTTACGGAGGATGCTGTAGTGAAACTCTGGAGGTTGACTTGCTTCCTTCATTAAGTACCCTCTGAAGTACCGAGTACCCTCTGAGGTCCTTATGACCTCTTGGAATCTACAAGAGACCAAGGGACAGCTAGAGAGGCAGCTACAAGAAAGAAAGATGAAAAAGAAGGCTGAATAACTGAGCTTGAGTTCTGCCCTGTGTCCTTCCCTCTGTCTCTGCCCAGGCCCAGCTTGTGTCCAAAGAGTGCGGCCAGCATCTCTTGGAGGTGGAAGACCTGCTGCAGAAACATGGGTTGCTAGAGGGGGACATCACAGCCCAGAGCGAGCGTGTGGAGGCCCTCAATGCCACAGCACTGAGATTCTCCCAGCTACAGGGTACAAAGGAAAAGGGTGGCTGGGGGCTTGCCCCTGGGCGGGTAGGATCAGAAGGACTCCAAGGGCCTGGGTCAGCAAGGGTGGGGATTAGTAGAGTCTCCTGCACTCTGAGTAGATCACAAATAAGGAGGTCAGGTAGGTAACCATTATTTGGAAGTTCTTTCACTGGGGGATGTACTGCCAGGAGAGGTAGTGAGCTCCCCGTTCCTGGAGAACAATAGGATCATCAAGGCTGGAAGGGACCTTAGAGATGTCATCTGGTCCAATTGCCTCATTTTACAGATGGGGAAACTGAGGTCCAAAGATGGGAAGCCACTTACCCAAGGTCACACAGCTAGTAAGTGGCTGAGCTGAATTTTGAGTCTGGGTCTTCTAACTTCAAATCCAGTTTTCTTTTGTCTGCATCATAGTCTCCAAGTAGAGACTGGATACCACTCTCCCTCCTCACCCCTTCACCTCTTGACTGTTGCAGGGGAGTTTCAGTTTAACAAGCATTTATTAAGTCCTTAGTATGTGCAAGACCCTGTGCTAGGGCCTTGAAGAGAAACAAAGCTTCTGGGAATCTCCTATGCTGAATTCTGTGATCCCAGGAATGCAGGCTTCTCTGACTCTCTCATTCTAAAATATCCTGGGCTTGGGCAATCAGGCACAGGGCTCCTGCTGAGCTGGGACTTTCTAAAGGTCCAGCTCTGAGGCGCATGGGCCTCAGGGATGGGCACAGTCTGAATGCTCTCTGCACTCCTTTGCCCACAGGTTACCAACCCTGTGACCCACAGATCATCCGAAACCGAGTGAGCCACGTGCACGGTTGCCTGACGGAGCTTCAGGAATTGGCGGGCAGGCGGCGGGCAGAACTGGAGGCATCCCGGACCTTGTGGACGCTATTGCAGGAGCTGGAGGAAGCCGAGGCCTGGGCACGGGAGAAGGAGCACCTCCTGGAGAGCAGGGCTAGCGGTGGAGGCGGAGGCCCCCACGACCTCCCAAGCGCTGCCCGCCTCCTGGCCCAGCACCGGATCCTACAGGGAGAGCTAGGTGGACGGCGGGCGCTGCTGCAGCAGGCCCTGCAACGGGGGGAGGAGCTAACAACCAGTGGCAGCGGTGACGCCGCCGCGATGGGATTGTTAGAACGGGCAGCAGGTGCCCGGAGGCGCTGGCAGCGGCTGGAGGAGGCAGCGGCCAGGCGGGAGAGACGACTGCAGGAGGCACGGGCCCTCCATCAGTTCGGAACAGAGTTGGACGGGCTCTTAGCCTGGTTGAGGGATGCGTACCGCCTGGCAGCCAGTGGGGACTTTGGGCACGACGAGGCATCAAGCCGGCGGCTGGCACGACAGCACCGGGCTCTGTCTGGGGAAGTGGAGGCACACCGGGGCGTAGTGGCGGGCTTGCGACGGCAGCTGGCCGGGCTGGGCGGGACAGGGCGAGAGGCAGCCGCGGGCGCAGCCGCTGGTGGGGTCATGGCGCTGCAAGTCCGCGTGGTAGAGGTGGAGCAACTGTTTGCAGAGGTAGCAGAGGTGGCAGGCCTGCGGCGCCAGTGGCTGAGGGATGCCCTGGCCGTGTACCGCATGTTCAGTGAAGTTCACGCGTGCGAACTCTGGATTGGCGAGAAGGAGAAGTGGCTGCTCGCCATGCGCGTCCCCGACGACCTTGATGAAGTAGAGGTCGTACAGCACAGGTACCTGGCCGGGTGGCGGGGCTGAGACATCCTGGGGGAGGGAGGGGCACGGGAGGAGAGGGAAGGACAGGGCCGAGGGCTCCCTCGGAAGGACACAGGGCTGCTGGCCAGGCTGAGCATTATCCTCCTCCCCGGCAGGTTCGAGAGTCTGGACCAGGAAATGAACAGTCTGATGGGGCGCGTGCTCGATGTGAATCACACGGTCCAGCAGCTGGTGGAAGGCGGGCATCCCAGCTCGGAGGAGGTGCGCTCTTGCCAAGACCACCTCAACAGCAGGTGAGCGCTTTCCTCTCTGACCTCCAGCCCTCTCTCTTCGTGACCTCAATCAGAAAGCATCGTAAGAGTCTACGCTGTGCCCGGCTGTGGGCGAGGCACTAAGAAACAGACAAAAATCCTGCCCCCCAGGAGCTTCCTTTTTTCTTGGAAGAGGGTATATAACATTACACGGATAAGTAATTGAGATGTTGACAAATAAATAAAATAAAGGGAACTGGGAAAGGCTTCAAGTAAGATGTGGCAGCTGAGCCAAGCCAGGAAGGAAATGAAGGATTCCAGGGAGGCAGAAATGAGGAAGTGCATCCCAGGCATGAGGGAGATGTGGGGGAAGGCATGAAAGGGGTCATTGGATGGTAGAGTGCTGGTATGGGGAGTCATTTGAAATGGAACTGGAGAGGTAGGTTAGAGTCAATGGTAAAGGGCTTACAGTGGGGAATTGTATTTTATCCTAGAGGCAAGAGGGAGCCATTGAGGGTATTTGAGTAGGAGAGTTAAGACCTGTAGCTTAGAACAAGTCAGACTACCCTCCAGCTCTGGTATTTTGTGTTAGGAGCTCCCTTCTAAGCTCTGACATTCTGTGTTCAAAATTCAATTCCTACTCCAAAGTTCTGTATTCTAAGTTCTCTTCCAGTCCTGAACTGGCAGTGTCCTAAACCATGTGTTCCAGATTTGTCTTCTGTATTTTAAACTTTCATCTAGGCCATAATGTTCCTTATTTTAAACTCCACTTCAACACATATTTTGTGTTCTGAGTACTCTTGTTGCCCGGTCATTCTATGTTCTTAGCTCCCTTTAGGTCTTTTGTTCTAGTTTCCTGTGTAGTTTCCAATATTCTTTGTGTTAAGCTCTCTTCTCATCTCTGGCATTCTTTGTTCCAAATCCCCTTCTAGTTCTGACATTTGGTGTTCTAAGCTCCCTTTCTACTCTGCTGTTCTGTGTTCTAAGTTCCCTTCTCATTCCATGTTCTACATTCCTTTCTGATTCTGACATTCTGTGCCTTAAGCTCCCTTTCAGCCGATAGTCTATGCTCTAAACTCCCCTCAAGCCCTGACATTCTATGTTCTAAATTCCCATCTAGCACATTAGTCATTCCAAGCTCTCTTACAGTTCTGTGATTCCATGTTCTAAGTTCCCATTTAGCACACAACTTTCTTTGTTCTAAATTCTCTTCTAACTTCTGCCTTTTTGTTCTAAGTTCCTTCTAACTCTGATATTCTATGCTCTAAGCTCCCTTCCAGCCCTCTCATTCCATGTTCTAAGTTCTTTTCTGGTTCTGAAATTCTGTGCTTTAAGCTCCCTTTCAGCTGATAGCCCATGCTCTAAACTCCCCTCACGTCCCAACAGTCTAGCACATTCTTTGTTCCAAGTTCCCTTCCAGCCCTGACATTTTCTGGTTGAGTTCTCTTTCAGATATAATGTTCTGGATTTCAAGTTCCTCTTAACCCCTGACATCCTTTTTTTTTTTTTTTTTTTTTTTGCTTTTTGGAGGGCAATTGGGGTTAAGTAACTTGCCCAAGGTTACATGGCTAGTTTCTTTGTGTGTGTGTGGGTGTTAAATGTCTGAGGCCAGAACCGAACTTGGGTCCTCCTGACTCCCGGCCGGCTTTACTCACTGCGCCACCTAGCTGCCCCAAACCCCTGACATTCTATGGTCTAAATTCCCTTTCAGCCATTTCTGTGCACTAAGCTCCCTTGCAGCCCTTGACATTTCTCGTTCTAGGGGCTCTTCCGTCTCTAATGTTCTGCAGGTCCAATATTCCATTCCAAGGTCGTTTCAAGACTCATTGAGTTCTAGGTTCTTAGCTCCATTCTAGACCCTGACATTCTTTGTTCTAAGCCCCCTTTGAGTTCCTGCCATTCTGTCTTCTAAGCTTCCTTTCAGCTGGATATTTTATCTTCTAATCTACCTCCTCACTGACATTTTGTGCTCCAAGCTCCTTCACAGCCCTTGACATTCCTTGTTCTAAGCTCACTTCCAGCTTGGTTCTGAGCTGCCTAATAGCTCTATTATTTTCTGATTCGGTTAAGGTGGAACAGCATTGTAGAGCTCGTGGAACAGCGGAAGGAGGAGGTAAACTTGGTTCTTTCGGTCCAGAATCACCTGCTGGAGTGTGCAGAGGTGAAGAGTCAGGTCCGAGAGCGGCGGATGGCTGTAGAAAGTGCACCTCGAGCTGGTGGGGCCCTCCAGCGCCTCCTCAGCTCCCTTGAAGCAGCTCTCCTTGCTCTGGAGCCCAGGCTGCAGGCTCTGAGAGAGGAGGGTGAGGCTCTGGTTGCCCGCTACCCAGCCCAGGCCCCTCGGCTGCAGCCAGAGCTAGAAGAGCTGGACATTGAGTGGGCAGCCCTGGGCCATGCAGCTCGGAACTGTGGTGAGGCATTGGCCACTGCCAACCGGCTCCAAGGATTCCTGCATGACCTCGATGCCTTCCTTGACTGGCTGGTGCATGCCCAGGAGTCGGCAAGTGGGGGAGGCCAGCTGCCAGGCTGCCTGGAGGAGGCAGATAGCTTGCTAGGCCAGCATGCTGCCCTCAAGGAAGAGATGGACCGGCGGGAGGAAGATTTTGGGCGCATCCAGGCAGCCGGAGATGCTCTGGCAGCCGATGGGGCTGAGCTGGGGCCTGAGCTGGCCCTGGAGGACTGGCTGCCCCACTTGGAACTGGGCTGGCAGAAGCTGCTGAGTCTGTGGGAAGCTCGCAGGGAAGCGTTGGCCCAAGCCCATGTCTACCAGCTCTTCCTCCGAGATGTGCGCCAGGCCCATGCTGCACTCCACAACCAGGTGGGGGCCGTGCTAACCTGCATGAGTGTGGAGGGGCTGGGGTGGACAAGGCTCCCTGTGAATGATCATAGTCTGGATAATCTGGCAAGATGTGTGGATTAGGAGGGAGGAAGCTACCATGAATTCCTTTGGAGGGAGAGGGTAGCCTCAGCATTATCTGGGACACACAGGGTACATGGTGACGTTAGCTGAGGGTGTTCAGTTAGTGGGCTATTGGACTGATAATGTGTGCATCATTCAGTGCTAGTTTGGGGGTTATCTAGGGAAAATAAAGTTTATATCTGTTTCAGGGGAAGTTTTATGTGTTAATGAGGCCCCTTAAGGGTGAGCTCACTGGAAAGTACTGGGAGCTAGAAGGGAAAGGAGGGTGCTGGGCCTGCCTTCCTTCTTGATTAACCCTCCACTTCCTCCCTGGAGGCTGAGACTTGAGTTCAAATCCAGGTTGACACTAGCTGTGTGACCCTGGACAGCTAAGTCACTTAACTTCAGCCTCAGCACACTCAACTGTAATTATGGGGATAGTAATAGCACCATCATCCCCCAAGGGTTGTTATGAGGCTCAAGCTAGGTAATATTTGTAAAGCACTTAGAACAATGTTTGGCACACGTTTGTTGTTCAGTTCCATCCAACTCTTTGTGACCTCGTGGACCACAGCATGCCAGTACTGACCATGGAGTTTTCTTGGCAAAGATACTGGAGTGGTTTGCCATTTTCTTCTCCAGTGGACTAAGGCAAACGGAGATTAAGTGACTTGCTGAGGGTCACACAGCTACTAAGTGTCTGAGGCTGGATTTGAACTCAGATTTTCCTGACTCCAGACTCAGGGCTCTAACAAACCACTTAGCTGCCTACTTTCTTCCTACTTGGCACACAGTATATGCACTTACTAAATCTTTCCTTCCTTCCTTTTTTCCTTCCTTCTTCCCTTACCACCTTCCTTCTTTCCACTCATCCATCCTTCCTTTTTTCCTTTATTCCTTTCTACATTCATTCTTTTTTCTTCCTTCCTGCCTTCTTTCATTTCTTCCTTCTTACCTTCTTTCTTTTTTCTTCCCTCTCTCCTTCCTTCCTGCATTCCTTCTTTCCTTCTTATCTTCCTGCTTATCTTCCTTTTTCCCTTCCCTTTTTTCTTCCTACCCTCCCTCTTTCCTTCTTTCTTTCCTCCCTTCCTTCCTTCTTTCCCCTGCTCCACCAGGAGACAGTGCTCTCAAGCCTGGAGCTACCTGGGACAGTGGAGACAGTAGTGGAGGCCATCAAGCGTCACAGGGACTTTCTGACCACCCTGGAATTGAACCTGCAGAAGATCCAGTTGGCCGTGCAGGCAGGAGAAATCCTTCGCAGGCAGGGAAATGTCTACGCTGAGAAGGCCCAGGAGCATGGGGCCCAGCTGCTGCAAAAGTAGGGGCTCCTGGCACCTCACTGAGCCCTGCACCCCCTGTGCATGCCCCTGTGGGCTGGGGAGGGAGACCCCACTGGGACTCTGCCACCCTAGAGCTTGCTCAGGAGATATATTAGGGTGACACCAGGCTCTGCCTCCCTGGCCCTATCTAGGCAGGCCCCAGCTCTGTCTCTCTGCCATGTCTCATGGTCCTTGTGCATCTCTGTGCCTGTCTTTCCATCTCTGCCTCTTGATTTTCTCTCCCCCTCTTCTTCTTTTTCTTCTCTCTTTCTTTTTCTCTCCCCCTCTCTTCTCTCTCTCCTTTTCCCCTCCCCCCATCACTGTTTCTGTCTGTATATCTTTTTCTCTAACCATCTTGCCTCCACCCTAATATCTCTTTCCTCCTGTCTTTTTCTGTCTCTGATTACACATTTCTTTCTCTCTTTTCTGTGTGTGTGTCTCCCTCTCCTTCTGAAGTGCCCTCCTTTCTCTCTGTCTCCCCCCGCCCTTAGTCTGTGTCACCTTTTCTGTTTCTTTCCTTGTCTCTCTTTTGTCAGTGACTTTTCTCAGTGACTTTTTCTCTTTCCTTCTTGCTCACAGACTCCTCTTTTTTCTGTCTCCCCCTCTCTCTGGGGGTTCTTTTATGTCTCATACTAAATGTTTCTCTCTTCCCCTCCCTCCAATGTCTCATTTGTCTCTCTGTTTCCCTCTCTCTGTGGTTCTATCTCTGTCCATGGGAGAGAAAGCAAGTGAGGGGCTCTTCACGTGTGAAATGAGGTGCCTGGGATTCCCAGCCATGCCCCCATTGGGGATGACCTGGGCTTCAGCTCTCCCTGTCCTGGCCTAGGGTCTCACTCTGGGTCTGTGCCAGTTGGACCTCCACCTGTCTGGGGTGCCCAGAATCCCTGGTTTTGACCCCAGCCTCAGCCTCCTGCCCTCTCGCTCTGCATCCCTCCATCCATGACCACCTTTTCCTATCTACCAGTAGGGCTCTCTCCCCCTTACCCTCTCTCTGTCTCTCCTGTTTCTTGTCTTTGTCTTTCCCTCACTCTTCTGTCTCTAGTCAGTCTACCTCTCCATCTCCCTTCTTTTCTGTCTCTTCTGCTTTTCTCCTTTTGCTTACCTCCTTAGGACACATTCTGCCTCTTCAGGTGTTTCTTTCAGTCTCCTTCAAGTCTCTCTTCCTTCTGTCTCCCCTGCTTGCTATTATCTCTCCCTATCCCTTTCTCTTTCCATCTCTGTCTGACCATGTGGCTTTTCTGCCATTTTGGCTTTACTCTCCATCTCCCTCTGCCTTATTTCTATCTCACCCCATTACTGTCTGCCTCTTCTATATTGATTGTCTCTTCTTTGTCTCTTACATTTCTCTCTCTTTTTCTTTCTTTCTTTTTTTTTGCCTTTTGGAGGGAAATTGGGGTTGAGTGACTTGCCCAAGGCCACATGGCTAGTAACTGTTAAGTGTCAGGCCAGATTTGAACTCTGGTCCTCCTGACTCCAGGGCTGGTGCTCTACTCACTGCACCACCTAGCTGCCCCATTACATTTCTCTTATATTGGGCTCTATTCTCTGTCTGTCTGTCTGGTCTCTATCTCTCTATGTCTGTTTCTGTGTCTCTCCCCCCCCCCCACTTCTCTCTTTCTATTCCTGATTCTTTGTCACTTTTTCTTTCATTACTTTGTCTTACCTCCTCATTGCTTCTGAATCCCTGGCTTGTTCCTCTCTTCTCTCTTTGCTCCTTCCCCTTTTCTGCCTTCTTATTTCTCTGGCTCATTCCCTGGTCTTTGCATCTTCTCTTGTTTCACTGTTTCTACCCCTTTTGTCCCTGTCTCTGTCTCTTCCATTTCTTTCATCTCCGATGGCAGTCCACAGTGCTTTGTCATCCAGCTCCCCTTTCCTGTCCCCTTCCTCTGCTTGCCAATCCCTGCCCGATCCCGTCACGGTCCCCTTGGTCCCTGGGGCACCGAGCACCCCTCCCCCGCCCCCCAGGAGCCAAGAAACTCAGCTTCGGGCTCAACAGTGGATGCAGTGTCTCTGTGACCAGCTGGAGCTGCAGCATTTCCTAAGAGACTGTCAGGAGGTAAGGGAAAGGGGGAAGGAGGGGACACACTGGGTGAGAGCCTACTCAGATCCTCAGCTTTGAGAAGAGGGAGAGGGCAAAGTTGGGATGAAAGGAACCAGGGGAAAATATCCCAGACTGCAGCAGAAAAAATGAAGGTTAGATTCAAGGAATTCTCTCCTTGGAGTAGCCTGAAAAGAGGCAGAGCGGGTCTGGGAATCGCGTCTCCTGGGTCTCTCCTGGAAGCCCAGCCTCGCCCCCCTCCCCACTTCTCCCATAAGGGAGGGGAGGGGTGAACGGAGAGGGGGCAGGGTAGAGAACTGACTAGAGCCACCAGACGGCGCCATCATCCCGTGCTGCTTCGATGATTGCCGTGAGGCAGAGCTAGGAGGATGCCTTGGCAACTTTGTTTCCTAGCAACATAGACCCCGCCTTCGCGAGTAGCTGCGGAGGCACGTGAACTTAGGGGGAGGGAAGAGCTCTGGCCGAGGAGCTAGAACCGGCTTCCCGAAGCTGAGGGGTGGGAGGTGGGGTGTACAAAGAAACGAGCCTGTGACCTCATGGGGCCGGGGGCGCGGGCGCGGGGAGATGGGTCCCTGCCTCCCCAAGCCACCCCCAGCATCCCTAGGGAGCAGGAGCTGGAGGGTGAGCTAGACTCCTCCCCCCTCCTCGTGCTCAGTCCCTGAGCTCAGTGGGACGAGAACTAGGTTTGAAGTCAGAGGACGTGGATTCAAATTCTACCCCCATCGCCTATTACCTGCATGACTTTGGGCAGGTCACTTAACCTTTTTAGGATTCAGTAAAAGGAGAGGGCTGGACGAGATGAACATGAAGGTCCCTTCGGACCCTAAAAGGTTGATCCATCCTCCAGCTCCTTGTCCCCACCTCCCTCCCCTCCCTAACCCCAGCCTTTTCCTAGCTCTGTGACCTTGGGTGTCTCTTGACCTCTGTGAGCCTGTTTCCTCATCTGTAAAATGGAGGTAATCATATCTCCCAGGGCTGTCGTGAGGCTCCTTGGATGACGCATATCAAACGCTTTGCAAACCTCTGGGCAATACATAAATGTTAGCTCTTCCTGTGATGACCCTCATTCGAGCCTCTCAGTTAATTATCTAATGCTTCCCCCTTCCCCGTTTCCACTCGCTCTCTTTCCTGTATTGGTCCCTCCATCCTCAGCCTCCTTTCCAGGTCCCCCCTCTCCATTTATTGCCAACCTCAAGCATTCTCAGCTTCTTTCTGCTTCCTAAACCTTTCTCTCCCGCTTCCTCTTCCCCCTTCCCCGCACCGTCGCCTCGAGGGCCCCTTTCACCCTCCCCCGCTGGGTCTCCCCTGTGCGCGCACCCTTAGAGACATGAAGGTGGGGGGAAGAGGGAGACTAGCCAGCGCACTTGCGGGACCGCGGTTGGGGGGTGGGGAGGGGAGGGGCGGCGCGGGTGCGCGCGCGCGCGCGCGCGCCGTGGCTGTCTGTGCCCATTGCTGCAGTGGCCCAGGGAGCGCCGCTCGCCGCAGGTACTGCGCGCCGCCTCTGGGCTGGGGGCGCGTAGAGGAGGGGGCTGGAGCGCGCCCCCGTGAAGGGCGGTGGGGGTGGGGGAGGAGAGAGAGCGCGTGCGCCCCAAGAGGGCGGGAAGGGGGGGTATCCCCCCCATAGGAGAGGATGCTGTCCGTGGTGGTGAACCGGGGGGGGGGGGGGGACAGGACTCGTGACTGCACTGGTCCCTGGAGGCGGGGGAGGGCAGCTCTTGTTAGGATAGGCCCCTAGGGAGGGGTCAGCTTCTTACTCAATTGGCCCCCCGGGGGGAGGGGTCAGCTGGCCATCTGATTGGCCCCTGGGAACTATCCGTGGTTCTGAAGCAGTCCCAGGGGTGTCGAAATGCAGGGTCCTTTAATTTATTCTTGAGGAGGTGTTGTGGAGTTTATGGGGGGGGGGGGAGGGGTTGTGAACTGTCTTTGGTGCGTATAGCGTTCATAACTGCCCAGTCTGGGGAGAGACCTGGGCCTGGCCTAGGCAGTGATGGTTATGGTGGTGTTTGGGAGAAGGGATGGGGAACTGTGACTTATTTTCCCTGAGAGTGATGAACTGGATTTGTTTCTGTGCTGTGGTTGCCTTTTGGGGGGATGGGGTGTTTGTCTTTGTCTGATAGATGTGGCTCTGGTTAGGGGCTGTGATTGACT
>NW_027187400.1:42447707-42476871 GCF_028583685.1 Petaurus breviceps papuanus
GTGTGGGTGTGGTGGTTGTTGGTGGTGGTGTGTGTGGGGTGTGTTGGTTGTTTGTTTTTGTTTTTTTTTTTGTTTGTTTTTGGGGGGTGTGGTGGGGTGTTTGGTTGTGTTGGGTGGGGGGGTGGGGGGGGGGGGGGGTGGGGATTTGGAGGACTGACCTAAATTTGGCCATAGTTGGGGGGAAGGTTGTTGACTGACTTTGACTGGAGTGGCAACCTAAGTCTGGCTGTGATTGAGGAGAGGTTTGCTTGGGGGTCCTGGAATTGGACTTAGCTTTGGGTGGGGCTTGCAACTGATTTTGCCTTGGAAGGGATGGGCTGTATCTGCCCCTATTTTTTTGTGGGGTATCTATGGTTGGAGAGGGCTTATCCTGCTTTGTCTAGGAAGGAACTTGGATCTCATTTATTTCTTTCCATTTTGGGGGAGGGGGCTCAAGTAAAGACCTAGATATCTTTTTGCTCTAGGATTTTTTTTGGGGGGGTGGGGAGAGAAGTATAACTGATTTTGTCTGGGTGGGAAATCTGGATCTGAGACTTTTTTTTTTGGAGGGAGGGACTTGTAACTGGCTTTGATCCTTGGGCATTTTGGAGAGAGCAGCTAACTGGCACCAAATTTGCCTAGAGACTCGAGGTGCTTTCCTGTTGGAGGGATGGCCTTGGTTCCAGGATGTGAGGGAATGTGCATGCAGGCAGGGATGGGGGGGGTGGAATGGAGGCACCTTTACCTCCATCTTCCCCCTCTGGGAAGGAGGAGAGGTCCCAGAGGATCTCCTTAAATCTGTTCTAGAAAGCAGCCTTGCAAATATTACAACTTGTTCCCTTGAGTCAGAGGGGAGGGGGCAGAGCAAGATTCATGGGGGCTCCTGGGATCTGAGTGTTCAAAGACCTCAGTTTGGTGACTGGATTGGGAAACCGGGAGTGAGGAAAGCCAGAGGCTTTGGACAGATGGATAGAGAGTGGGGGGCTAGGTTTGTCTGCCTCTTACCAAGGGCTCCCCATCCCCCACCCTGCCTGTGTGCAGCTGGATGGCTGGATTCATGAAAAGATGCTGATGGCTCGGGACAGTACTCGGGAGGAAGGTCACAAACTGCGGAAGCGATGGCTCCGGCACCAGGCCTTCATGGCCGAGCTGGCCCAGAATAAAGAATGGCTGGAGAAGATTGAGAAGGTGAGTGGGGGAAGGGCATCCTCACACTCACAGAGCATCTGCTGTCAGGCCCCTTTCCTCATGGAGCTCCTGGACATAGAGGATGCTTTGAAAACCTTAAGGAGAGAAATGGGAGTTGTTAGTGAAAGCTGAAGGGAAGCCTTGAATGTTGGAGTCAGAGCCCCTGGGTTTGAATCTTGCCTCTGCTTCCTGTTACCTGGATGACCTTGGACAAATCACTGTCTCTTTCTGGGCTTCAGTTGGTTCATTTGTAAAATGATCAATGATCTTTAAGCTCTAAATCTGATAAATCCTTCCCAGCCAAAGCTTTGGATGAAATTCACCAGCAGAGGGCCCTGGGGGAACAGGCTCTATAGAGCAAGGTTTCGCAATCTTGTCCTTTCCGCTCTCCCTGGACAGCCCTGGGGATGAGGGAGGGTGACATATGTCCCAAGTGTAGAGCTCAAGGACGGGAAGGTCTGGGATCCATTGAACTCTCCCCGCCCCCCACTTCTCCTGCCCCAGTGATGTAGGATGGAAAGGAGGGGGGTGAATTGCCCCCATTGCCCTCTCTCCTCAACTTCTGGTCAAGCGCTTCCTCAGATCCAAGGGTTCAGGGTGCTTTCAGAAAACATACTGAGTTCTGGGGCTTCCTTCAGAATTTGGCTTTGTCCCTGGCAGGACCCAGACAGAATCTTTGGATTCAGACATCAGATCCTATTCTCATGGGTTCAGCTCCAAGCTGAGCTGCTATCTAGTGGAGTTAGAAACCACAAGAGCAGCTCTCTGGCCTTCCTGAATTCAATCATTCGACCAGTTTTGATGACAACCCATTTATTTTCTCTCTACCCATGTGTTTCTGTCTTTCCCCATGTTATTTACTCTCTCTCTCTCGTGGATCTCCCTGGGTATATGACTCTCCCAGGGGATTGTCTCCATGTATGAATCTCTGTATATATGTCTTTTTCCCCTATGTCTCTTAACCACATGTCTCTGCTTCCTTGCCTGTGTGTTTCTGATCCTTTTTCTATGTCTTTCTCCCTTTTATGTCTTCTGCTCTGTCTTTGCCTATGTGGGTTCCATGTTTTTCTTCCTAGTGTGTGTCTCACATTGTATTATTGTATCTTTCATTTCCCGTGTGTCTCCTAATATCTGGGTATCTGTATAGCTCTTATTACATATCTCTTTTCTCCATTTTTGGGTGTCTGTCTTTTTCACTGTTGTTGGTGGTGGTATGTGAGTGTGTGTGTGTGTGCATGCATTCAGCCTGGTTCTGGCCTTGATTCCTGTCCTTCCTCCCCCACCCCCTTTCCCCTTCCTGTGTGTGTATATATCTCTGTCTCTTGCTGTGTGTCTCTCACTCACCCCTGCCTGTCTCCTATGACAGGAGGGCCAGCAGCTGATGCAGGAAAAGCCTGAACTGGCGAGCTCTGTCCAGAAGAAACTGGGGGAGATTCGGCAGTGCTGGGCAGAACTGGAGAGCACCACCCAGGCCAAAGCTCGGCAGCTGTTTGAGGCCAGCCAGGCAGACCAACTGGTTCAGAGCTTCGCTGAGCTGGACAAGCGGCTCATGCACATGGAGAGCCAGCTGCAGGGGGTGGACCCTGGGGGGGACCTGGCCACTGTCACCAGCCAGTTGAAGAAGCTGCAGGTAGGTGGGGCCAGGCAGCCTGAGCTGGGGGAATTGGAAGGGAAGACCAGGGGTGTTGGGAGGTGACCTTTCTCAGTTCGGGGGGATTTCTCTGTAAGTGCTGAGAATAGCTCTCATTTCTTTGAAGAGGTGAGAAACTATGGATGTGAAATTTTTAATTCAACATCAGATTTTTCTGATACGTGATTTAGTTTTGCTGAGCTTTTTTCTTCTTTTATTTAAGAGATGGCTCTCTGATTAGGGGAGAAGGAAAGGGTACTTTGGGGAAAATAGGAGATATAAAATCAAAGTACACACACATCTATGTGTATATATATATAAGATAGACTGACCTAGGAGTCATCTGAATAGAGAAGATGTTTCTTAAGGGCATGGACTCTGATGAGTTCACCAAATAAGAGTATATAAAGAGAAGAGGCCCAGAACCTTGGGTGACATCCATTGTCAGGTTTATGGTATCGATCCGAATCAATCAAGACTGAAAAGGATTAGCCAGACAGATAGTAGAAACAAGAGAAGAATATCACAAAATCTCAGGTAGGAGAGAGAGGGAAGATGGTCATCAAGGTCAATGTATACATATATGTATATGTATATACCCTAATATATACATGTGTGAGAGAGAGAAAGAAGAGAATAGAAGAGGACTGTCGAGCTGAATATATGGGAAAACAATGTGCAGACAAGAAGAAAGAGAATGAAATTCTCACTTGTGTTGTTGGGCAGGGACAGAGAAAGAGGGCTACAGGGACACATACATTGCATGCTACAGAGAGGGCGACAGAGAATGGGTGAACGATGCCTTCCCCCCTTCATCAAGGGGCCAAGGTTAAAACGGAGATAATGACTGCCAGTGAGTTGTGGCTTTCTCTCCATATCTCTATGTTTGTCTCTTTGGTGGCCCTCCCTTTATATCTGCCTGTCTCAGAATCAGTAATCATACATTGATTAAGCACCTGTTACAGGTCATACTATGCACTAAGCAGAAAGGACATGAGGACAAAAGTGAAGCCATCAAGGAGTTTATGTTCTTTCAGGAGGAGAGAGCAGGTCAATCTATAAATATATACAAAATAGGTATAAGGTGATGGGTGTGGAGAGGTCATGAGTAGTTGGTGAGATCAGAAAAGGTTTCATGAAGTCAATGGTGCTTTATCTGAGTCTCTAAGAAAAGGAAGGGTTCTGAGAAGCACAGATAAGGGGGTGGAGGCATTCCAGGAATGAGGGACAGACTGCACAAAACCCCAGGGATGGGCAATGGAATACTTTATGTGAGGAACACTGAGAAGTCCATTTTGATTCAACCATAGAGTATGTAAAAAACAACAACCCAAAACATACAGTATGTGAAGGGAAAAAGGTGTGGAATAAGACCAGAAAAGTAGGACGACTGAGATTTTAAAGAGTTTAAAATGCCAAACACAGGAATTTAATTTTTTTCTAAAGGCAATAGGGAGCCCTTGGAACTTGTTGTGAAGGGGCCTAGTCTAGTCTGTGTTTTGGGAAAATGTCTTTGGCAGTTATATGGAGGGTGGACTTAAAATTAGCAAAGCACTTTATATGTTTTACATCACGTGATCTTCATCATACCCTTACGATGTTGGTCCTACTGTTATGCCTGTTTTACAGATTCAGAAACTGAGGCTGAGAGAGATTCAGTGAGACTGGGTCATATAGCTACTGGAAGCAGAGAGGATGATTTAAGGGGCTAGTGTAATTGTTGAGGCCAGAAGGGATGAGAACCCAAATTAGGGTATTGGTTGTGGGTAATTTTGGGAACAGATGTGAGATGCCTTTAAAATGTTGGCAGCAGATTGGATGTATGGGGTGAGAGATAGGGGAGAACTGAAAAGGATGCCAAGGTTGTGAACCTGGGTAACTTTGGAGATGGCGGAGATGTTAGGGAATTTCAGAAGAGGGAAGGATTTAAGGGGAAAGGCACAGAGTTCTGTTTTGGACAAGTTGGTTTTGATACACCTGAAGACTATTCAGGTCAAAATGTCTGATAGGCAGTTAGTTGGTGATGCCACGCTGGGGCTCAGGAGAGAGTCTAGGGCTACATATATAGATATGGGGATGATGATTAAACCCATGGGAGCTGGTGAGGAGAGAGAAGAGAAGAGGGTTCAAGAAAGAGCCATGGGAGAAAACCATAGTTGGGAGCACAGTCTGATTAATGATCCATCGAAAGAGATTAAGAAAGATCAGTCACACGGGAAGAACCAAGAGAGAGGAGTGTCAAAACATCCCCAAGGAGAGAGAGAATACTTAGAAGCAGTGGGTGGTTAACCGTGTAGAAGTACCCCCCTTTCTGCCTCTATCCTTATGAAACTGTGTCCATCTTTTCTTCTTTCTTGTTTCTTGGCCTGTCTGTCTATGATACTGAGTCCTTTTCTCACCTTTCTGCCTCTCCGTATGATATTATGTCCATTTTTTTCTTGTTGGTCTGCCTCTGTCTCTGTTTCCAGCAGGGGTCATGGGTTTCCCAGATTATATCCCTCCACAATCTGGGAAATTCATCAGTATGTATTTATTTCAGTATCTATTTCAGGCCTCTTTTTCATTCTGGGCTACAAGGGAGAGACAGATGGATAAGGTGAAATTTCTACCCTCAAGAAGCTACTAGTCTAAGGGAGGAAAGAAATGAGGAGCTAATTCAGGCTCTTTATGCTAACTGCTTTCTGCATGAGACAGAAGTCAAGGGCTGGAGGAATTAAGAGGTGGAATGGGAGAGGCTGTGAAGGTGGTCGGCGAAGGCTTCTGAGAGGAAAGTGGTCTTTAAGGCAGAATCCTGGGATGAGTGACAGTGAAGTGTCTGGGTGTTTAGGAGGAGAGAGACTGAGCACCTCAGAACTACATGTTCTACCTTGTCAGGGGGAAAGAAAAAGGGGCTGATTCTCTCTCCCCAAGATGAAAATGTATGTGGCACCTTTCAGTCCGCATACAAATCTTTTCCATACCTGCACTGGCTCCAGCAATCCCAACACCTCTCCCCACTCCTGCCCTGTGTGCCTCCTCTTCGAGAACAGAGGACAGTGTCCCAACCAGCCCAGGGAGTCCAGAGAAGAAAGAGCCTTCTCCCTGTTTCCTCTCTAATTATATGGCTATTGAGGACCAGGGATCCTGGGTTGCAGGGTACCGAAGAACATTTCTTTAGCTGTCAAAAGAACTTTTGGATAGATGGGTGGTGCCTTCTAGGCACCTTCTCTTGTCTCCGGTTGGGTCCCAGCTTACCACAAAGAGACTGTAGTCTTTAGGTAAGTCTGGAGCCTGCTGGTCTACCACCCCCAGCAGTGCTGACTGGCAAGTTAACCAATCTGAGAGCCAGTGCCTTACCTCAGCTACCCCCAGCAAGGTACCCCTGGCTTGGTCCCCCGGCTCCTGCTCTGGGCCAGCCTTGGGTGGGGCTATTTCTGAGTACCCTTCCAGAAAACTGAGTCCTTGGGTAAACCCAGGGAGCTGAGGGGCCCTCAGGGTGGGAGAAGCATGTCATACAAGCACTCTTGGTCCCTGAGGTCCAGGTGCCTGCTGGCCTGTCTTCTTGTACCATCTTCCCTCCCTTAGCTCTCCCATGTCTCGATGGCCCTTCGGCCTCATTCACTATCCCAGTCTCAGCTTAAGGAGAGTGTGTCTCCTCTGGCCTCCCCCTTGATGTCATTGTGTCCAGCTGTGGTGTCTTTTTCATCTGTCTTGCTCTTTCCCCCTGTTTCTCAACACTGTAAGGCACTCAGCCAGTTTCTCTTGCTTCTGGGTTTGCTGTGTGACTTCATCCTTTGTTTCTCTGGGATAGTGTCTCTGGCTCTCTTTGGGTCTTTCTGTGTTTTCAATGCAGTCTTTCTCTTTGTCTCTCTTTCTGTGGGCCATTGCAGATGCCAATGTCTGCTCTTTTGCCAGTGTGTCTTTGTCTCTGTGACATTATGCATCTGAAAAATGAGGTATCCGGGGCTAGAGGGCCTCGGGGACCCCTTCCAGGGCTAGATGTTATGGTCCTTTTACTGTTTTTCTTTTTTTTTTTTTTTGCCTTTTGGAGAGCAGTTGGGGTTAAGTAACTTGCCCGAGGTTACACGGCTAGTTTTGTGTGTGTGTGTATGTGTGTGTGTGTTAAGTGTCTGAGGCTGGAACCGAACTCGGGCCCTCCTGACTCTGGAGCTGGCACTTTACTCACTGCTCGACCTAGCTGCCCCCAAGATGTTATGATCGTGTCACTTCACCTTCCCGGGCCTCAGTTTCCTCATCTGTAAAATGTGACAGGACTGTCTTTTGATGCTTCTCTGTTTCTCTTGGCATATACTTTATCTCTGTCTTTATGTCTTGTGGTCTGCTCTTTGTCATTCATTCATTCGACAGACACCTACTCAGTAAAACAAGCATCGTGAAAAAGAATGAGCTATTTGGAGGTAGAGGAGAAGGGAAGGGAATAAGCATTTATACTATGTGCCAGACACTGTGCTTGGTGCTTTTAATCTCATTTGATCCTCACAACAATCCTGGGAGGTGGATGCTATCATCATCCCCATTTTGCTGATGAGGAAACTGAGGCAAACAGAGGTTCAGTGACTAACCCAAGGTCACATAGCTAGTAAGTGGCCGAGCTTAGCTTTGAACTCAGGTTTTCCTGATTCCAGGCTCAGGCTTCTGTCTGCCTACTGTTAGTTCTTCTTTCTGGCTCTCTCCTGGTCAGGGCACCTGCTTTTTTGTTGGCCTGCTTTACTCCCCTCTCTGTTGCCATCACCCTAAGACCCAGGAACATTGAAGGAAGAAATGAGGCACAGGGTGCCACCAGCAACCTGAGAGAACCAGAAATGGCACACCTAGGCCCCCAGGGGCTTGCCTGTCCCTGCCTCTGTCACCACCAGTGGCCCCTTCCTGGAGGTAGTGGGGAGTGAGGAAGCCATATGGTGGAGACAGGCCCAGAATCCAGGTCTCCTGCCTCCCCTACAGGACCCAGCCAGCTGGTCTGGCTGCTGCTGCTGCGGGGGAAGTGGCCTGTTTTCCTGCTTTGGAGGAGGCTAGTGGGAGGTGGGGTGGGGGGTGGGGGAGATGGAGGGCAGAGACAATGGAAAATGCCTTGGAGAATCTGCAGTTGGGAGGAATTCTTTCCTGGTCTGACTCCTTCCACCCCCACCCCCCATTAGGGGTCTTGGTTGCCAATAATTAGCTCTGTATATATCCTCTCTCCTCTCCCATCCCCCCCCATCTTCAACTTGGCTCCATCAACTGCCTCCCTCTCTTTCTGTCTCTGTTCTTTCCATTTCCACCTTTCCAAGTAGCTGACGTTTCCCCTTGGCTCCCACTGCTCAGGCCTTGCTTAACACACCTTCCTTCTGTCTCTCCTCTTCCCTGACCCTTAGTCCACAGCCTCTCTGTCTAATGAAGAAAAAAAAGTGCCAGCCATGGGATTACAAGGAGTGGGGGGGAATAAAGGGGCCTGGTGTGGCAGTCAGTCCTCCCCCCTGGCCCCCAGTAGTAGTGGGGGTGAGATAAAGGGAAAACTCTAGACTATAATCACCAAACCAATATACATTCCTTAAGGACCTTCTAGATGCCAGGTGCTGGGGATACAGAGACAGAAATAAAATATCCCCTGCCCTCAAGGAGCTGCCATTCTAATGGTGGGGGGCGGGGCAAGGTGTACACATATATATATACCGAATACCTTTAAAGAAAATATGAGATCATGTCAGCAGCTGGGAGAGATTAGCCTTGACCCTGCCACTAAAATGAGCTTCATGACCTTGGGCAGAGCAGCTAGGAGGCGCCGTAGTGCATAGACTTGAATCAGGCCTAAAGATAAGAAGACTGATCTTTGGGAGTTCAAATCCAGCCTCAGACAGTTACTAGCTGTGTGACCCTGGGCAATTCACTTCACCCTGTTTGCCTCAGTTTCCTCATCTGTCAGATGATCTGGAGAAGGAAATGGCAAACTACTCTACTATCTTTGCCAAGAAAACCCCAAATCGGGTCATGAAGAGTCAGACATAAATAAAAACAACTCAACATCACCTTGGGCAGTCACTTTCCTCTTGGAGTTTCCATTTCCTCCTCTAAAATGACAGTGAGGAGTAGGGGAAAGGATGCTGACATTAGAAACAGTGACCTGAGGCTTGGTCCCAGCACTTAGGCTTTCCTCATCTAGAAAAGAAGATTGCCACATGGAATAGTGGCAATAGATGCGATAGACAGACAGACAGACAGACAGATTGTAAATGGGATAGAGGCCTTGGAGTCACAAAGACCTGGGTTCATTTCCTGCCTCTGACAGGTCTTGGCTGGGTAAGTCACTAACTTCTAAGTATGCATGACGGTTCTCTGAGGCAGCAGGTTACAGAGGACTTGCCTTCCTACAGGGGTGTGGGAGTTTCCATACCCAGAATTCCAAGCATTGATGAAGTCACAGGTCTGAACCAACCATTTCCTTCTTCTCCTTCTTAACAGCGTGGGAAGCCTTAAAGGGTTCGCAAAATGAGAGCTATGCCCATAATAATTAGGAAGGCAGCCTTAGAAGTTGTTGCATCCAACCCCTTCATTCACTCAGTCACCTAGCATTCGAGAAGCATCTATTGTGTGCCAGGCACTGCCAAGCATGGGAAATACCAAGGCAATCCTTGCTTTCAAGTAGTCTGCAGCCATTTTACAGAGGAGGGAACTGAGACCCCAGAGGGGGAACTTGCCCAAAGTCAGTTGGCAGAATCTGAACCCAGGTCTTCCTGACTGCAAGTCCAGCACTTTCTCCCCACATGGCTTCCTTGGGGGGGGGGGGGCGGTAATTTAACTTGGGCTCTCAAGGTTACTAAAGATCAAAGGGGAGGGTGTTCCAGGAATGCAGAATGTTGTGATCAAAGGCACTGAAGTGAGAAAGTGTGAAACTCCTGAGGGATTGCTGGCCTTCATTCCTAAGAATCCGACTCTCAGAAGAGGAGAAAGTCAAAGGAAGCGGCAGAAGTTGTTAATAGCCCTGGCATTAACAAAAAACAGCCCCTGTTTGGTGGCCTGGGGCAGGACGCTGGATTTGGGCCTGGGTCTGAACCCTAGCCGGGATATTTACTTCTTGGGTCTCTGAGCCTCAGTTCCCTCATCTGGACAGGTGGGGTGTCAGACTGGATAATCTTGAGCCCCTCCCTTATGATCTCTGCCTGTCTTCCAGGTGAGGTGATAGACTGACCTAGAGCCTACCTGCTTGGGTCCTGGCAGCAAAGGTCCTAAAGGGGCAGCTTGGACCAGTGGAAAGGGCAGGAACTCTGGTTGGCGCAGGGTCTGCCTTCAAGCCCCACCTAAAAGGCGAGGGTCAAACTGGCCTCTCCAGTCCCTCCATGCTCTGACTCTAGAATCCAGTGATGGGTCTCTCCTCTCTCCCTGCATCTTCCCACAGACCATGGAGTCCCAGGTAGAGGAGTGGTGCCGGGAAGTGGGAGAGCTTCAAGCCCAGACTGCAGCCTTGCCTCTGGAACCCGCAAGCAAGGAGCTAGTGGGCGAGCGGCAGACAGCGGTGGGCACACGAATCGTGCGCCTCATTGAACCCTTGAAGGAACGGCGGCGCCTCCTGCTGGCTTCCAAGGAGCTGCATCAAGTAGCCCATGACCTGGAGGATGAGATCGTAAGTGGCCTGAGGCGGGGTCCCCAGGGAGGAAAGCTGTGGCATAGTCATAGACTCCAAGGCCAGTGGGAGTCAGGAGTGGGACCTAGGAGCCGAAAAGGTGTTCAGCCCTGTTTTATGCTGCATTAAGAGAGGCATGGCATCACACTCAGAATACATCCAGAGTATCATGTTTAGTTGTGGGCAAGCCATTTTAGAAAGAACATAGACATGGCAGCTGTAAGCAGATGCCTGAAGGGCTGTATCACCTGGAAAAAGCCGCAGGGGTTGGAACTGGAAGCTTGGGGCAGAGAGACAGATCTGAGCTTGATGTAGGAAGCACTTCCTCGTGGTTAGAGCCTGTCCCAAAGCTGGAACGGGCTGTCTCAGGAGGTAGTGGGCTCTCCTTCCCTGGAAGTCTTCAAGCAGAGGCTTCACCCATTGGTGAAGGTCTTGGGTGGACTGACCCGTCTGTGAGGCCCCTTCCAGCTTGGACATTCATTTCAGGGGAGGTTGGAAAGAGGTGGGCTGCCTTCCTTACCCTGCTTCCCTCCTCCTATGCCAGGCATGGGTTCAGGAACGATTGCCTTTGGCGACTCAGACGGACAAGGGAAACAGCTTGCAATCTGTGCAGCAGCTGATTAAGAAAAACCAGGTAGGAAAGGGGTCTTGGAAGAGGGGGAGGAAAGAGGAAAGAAACCTCTGGGGTGGGGTGATGATTGGCAGAGGAGGGCAGGTATAGTGTTGGACTCAAAGAGATATGGAAGCCACCTGTACATGATCCACCCTAACATGGACTTAGAAAGTCATATTTTGACATTATCTCTGTTCTATTTTATGTTTGCTTAATTTGTTAAAGATTTCCCAAATGAGTGTATTTATGCTCAGGAATGTTGAATGTTGTGATGGTGCCTGATGGCTGTGTTTCATGCCTCAGTGAGGATAGGACAGGTGAAGGGACTTGACAGGACAACAACACAACTGTGCTCCTAATTCAAGGTTCAGCCTTTATCCATACTTCCATTTTCCCTTTTATAAACTAGAGGAGATACCATAGACTACTGCCCTGGATTTGGAGTCAGAAGAACTGTTACAACCCCAGCTTTGACCTTGGGAATGCTTTGTACCTCAGTTTCCTCATCTGTAAAATGGGGAAGTTGTACCAGATGACTCCCAGTTCTAAATCTGTACTCCTCTGCTCTAGAAGTGCATAGATCCTGGGGACCCTACTCCACAGTCCTGGTGCTAGGATGCCCTGTGGGGGTTCCCTCCCCCTTGCTCCAGGCAGACCTTCCCCTGCATTAGCCCCGAGGTATTATGGAGGCCCAACCCCCAAGCCTGACCTGTTCTAGCATCTAACCATAGTCCATCCTGCCTCAAAATGTGCTCTTGGCAACCACAGCATTAATAACAAGAATGAGGGGGTGGCCAGGTGGAGCAGTAAGAGCGCCGCCCCTGAGGCGGGAGGACCTGCGATCGGTTCCAGCCTCAGATACTTAGCACCCATACAAAATAAGTGGCCATGTAACCTTGGGCAAGTTACTTAATCTCAATTGCTTTAAAAAAAAAAAACCGATAATGCTTTGCGTTTATTCAGCATTTTGTGACTGAGAGGCACATGTAGAAACAGTCGTCAAAGGTCATCATTGCAGAAACTTTACCCCATCCTCCCCATTTTACAGATGGGGAAACAGAGGCTCAGCGATATGAAGTCTCTTGACGTAAGAGACTTTGGAGAGGGGCAAAACTGAATGATGCATGTCGTCCAAGGGGAAAGACTTCCTGGAGGAGGTGACCTTTGGAGCAGGATGAACTGAAAGTGAGAAAGCCTGCGTTTGAGTGCAGAGTCCATCTCCTACTTGCTGTGTGACCTTGGGCAAACTCTGTTCCCCTTTCTGTGCCTCAGTTTCACCATCGGTAAAAGAGAGAATTAGGCCAGATGATAATCTATTGGGGGAAGAGGAAATCAGAGTTAAGTGACTTGCCCAGGGTCACACAGCCAGTTAAGTGATGGAGGCTGGATTTGAACTCAGGTCCTCCTACCTCCAGGGCTGGTGCTCTGTCTGCTGCACACCTGGCTGCCCTGGTCTCTTCTGTTTGTAAATCCTCTCTGCATCTTAGTTTCTTCATCTGAAAAGGTTCGATGACCTTGAGCTGGGTTTTCACTTGGCCCTCTTCTCTCCCCGTGCCAGAGCCTCCGTCGGGACATCCAGGGACACCGGGGCCGGGTGGAGGAGGTGCTGGAACGAGGAGGGGCCCTGGCCTCCCTTCGGAGTCCCGAGGCCGAGGTGGTGAGCCAGGGCCTGGAGCGCCTTCGGGGGCTGTGGAGTTCCCTGCAGGAGGAGGCTGAGAGGAGGCAGCAGATTCTGGACGCTGCCTTCCAGGTGGAGCAGTATTACTTTGATATGTCAGAGGTGGAGGCCTGGTTGGGGGAGCAGGAGCTGCTGCTGATGAGCGAGGAGACGGGCAAGGTTTGCTGGGGCCAGGTTCACCTGGGGCCAGTCAGAGGGAGGGGATTCATGATGACCCCCCATTACAGCCCCTTTCACAGCCTCCGAAAGGAGGGGGGAGGGCTCAGGAGAGCAGAGTGGTCATGGGTGGGACTTGCAGTCACTTTCTAGCTGCGTGCCTCTGGGCAAGGGCCTTGTCCTCTCTGACGCTCAGCTTCCTTCTCTGTCCAGTGAGGGAGATCAGACTTGTTTGTCTCTAGACCTCTGCTCCTGTGAATCTCTCTGGACCTCAGTTTCCTCATCTGTCAAACTAGGGCCTCTAAGGTCCCTTCCCTCATCCCTTTCGAGGTTGCAGTGGGATGGTGGTCTGGTCCCCACACACCCACCTCGTTATCCCCTCTGGGCCCACAGGATGAGCAGAGCACGCTTCAACTCCTGAAGAAGCATTTGCTGTTAGAACAGAGCATTGAAAATTACGAGGAAAGCATTGCCCAGCTGTCCCGCCAGTGCCGATCCCTACTGGAGATGGGGCACCCAGACAGGTGAGCCGGGGCATTGGTCAGAGATGTATCCCTGCTTCCTGAGTAGAGAGACATAGGATTGGCCTGGGGGGGGGGGTCCCTGTTCATAGGAAGGAGACAAAGACCTTGTCCCACATCCTGGGCAAAACCCAAGGCAGGATGGTCCAGTGATTACGGAGCAGTCCCCAGAGTCAGGAAAACCTGAATCCAGATTCCTCCTAAGCTGCCACCTGTGCCACCTCTATGGGCCTCAGTTCTCTCCTCAGGACTTGATGGCCTTGGGGGGGTCCCTCCTAGCTCTAGCCAATGATGTTCTTGGCCCCCAGCGAGCAGATCAGCAGACGCCAGTCTCAGGTGGACCGCCTCTACGTGGCCCTGAAGGAGCTGGGGGAGGAACGCCGGGCGCGCCTGGAACAGCAGTACTGGCTGTATCAGCTGAGCCGCCAGGTGGATGAGCTAGAGCATTGGATTGCAGAGAAGGAGGTGGTGGCTGGCTCCCCGGAGCTGGGCCAGGACTTTGAGCATGTCACGGTAAGTGCAGACTCGGGATGGGGGAGCCTGGCGGAATCCCCAGCAGGAAGCTAGAGAGGAAGAGTGGAGGGTCTGGACACAACCTTTGAAGAGCAAAGGCTGAGAATGAGCAGGGCCCCAGGGGTCTAAGATCAGGAAGGGGAAAGTATCGGAGGCACTAGGGTAGTTGGGACCCAGGTGGGCCAATGCCCAAGACACTAGGGAGCTAAGTGGAGAGGACTGAACATTCAACAAATCATTCCATCTCACCTCAAAGAGAGCAGCTATGGGAGAATTGTTTCCCTGAGAGGGTCCCAGAGGGTCTATTCCCTAGGAATAGAAATCGAGTCAGGAAGGGCTCAGAGGGCCTCTGCCTCTGCCTGGATGGACATTGGGGGATGGGGTGGCTGGGAGATCACAGAACTGGCAAGGATTCTACAGATGACTGGGTCCAATCCCACCCCCCACACCCCCGCTCAGGTCCTGCAAGAAAAATTCACTGAGTTCGCCAGCGAGACGGGTAATGCTGGCCGGGAGAGGCTGGCCGCTGTGAACCAGATGGTGGACGAGCTGATCGAGTGTGGCCACACTGCCGCGGCCACCATGGCCGAGTGGAAAGACGGGCTCAACGAGGCCTGGGCTGAGCTGCTGGAGCTCATGGGCACGCGCGCTCAGCTGTTGGCCGCCTCTCGGGAGCTGCACAAATTCTTCAGTGATTCCCGGGAGCTGCAGAGCCAGATCGAGGAGAAGCGGAGGCGGCTGCCCCGCCTGACAGCCCCACCAGAGCCTCGGTCCAACGCGGGTAGCATGCAGCGGGCACTGAGGGCCTTTGAGCATGACCTGCAGCTGCTGGTGTCCCAGGTGAGGCTCTTGAACTCAAAGTGGGAATAATAGTATAGTATTGATAATAAATATTAATATATTAAATATGGAATATTAATAATAGTAGAATAATGGCAGTCCCCGTTACCTACCTTCCAGTGTCAGCATACCAGAGGTTTTTTAGTCTTAAAGCACCAAAGAAATGGGCTTAGTGGAGGTAAGTAAGCCTGGAATAAGGAGGATTTGCATCCAGATCCCAGCTCAGTGACATCTTAGCTGAGTGACCTTGGATAAACCACTTCCCCCAAACTCTCTCTCAAATGGACATGGAGGGGAGGAGAGAGAGAGAGGTGTGGATTAGTTCTCCATCCCATGATCTCAGCTGTCTAACCCTGAGCATGTTACTCTCCCATCTGGGACTTACTTTGTTCTTCTGCAGGACAGAAATAATAGTATTCCTCCTTCAGGAATGTGATTTGTGGCAGTTGTTTTTTTGAGGCAATCAGGGTTAAGTGACTTGCCCAGGGTAACATAGCTAGTGTCTGAGACTGGATTTGAACTCGGGTCCTCCTGACTCTAGGGCCAGTGCTCTTTTCACCGCACCACAGAGCTGTGCCTTGCTTAGTTGTTAATATCTTGAGAGAAGCCTTGAATAAGAGGGACCTGAATTCAAATCTCAATCCTGCTATTGGGCTGTGTGACTGTGTACAAATAATTTCCCTCTCCTTTATAACACAAGGGAGGCGGGGTTTGTTACTCTCCAGGGTCCCTCCCCACTCTCCATCCTACAGTCCCATAAGAAGATATTCTGGCAGCCTGATCAGTTGACTGGTAAACAGGCCCCAGAGAGCCCAGAACCCAAACCTGGACAGAAATGCCTCAGGGTCAAGGGTAGGACCCAGAACTTTGGAGCCTCTGAAGGCAGAACCATCTGCTGCCTTACCTGTTTGGATTGGCTGCAGCCCAAGGGAGGAGGTTTTAGTGGCCAAGTTGAGGCTGCAGAGTAGTGACTACCCACGAAGCCTCCTGACTTGGACCCACTGAGCTCCTCCCTCCCCGGGGGAGTCCGTTCAGGGATGGCTGGGGATTTTGCCACGTCAGTGTCTCCCCTAGTTACCAAGTCAAGCTCCCTGTGAAGAACCCCAGCCTCGTTTTGGCAGAAAGAAGGGGAGAAGAAGGCATTTGTCTGTACCTGTGTTCTAGAACGTTGAATTCTGCAAGTGTGCAGAAGGCAGTACCAGGACGCTGGGGGAAGTGACCTTGTGGACATCCAAGTCTGGCAGAGGGATGAGGCATGAACAGAGGTCACTGGAATACCCAGAGTGCTAGAATGAATGCATCAGAGAGAGAGATAGACCAGGGAACTGCATAAGGGAAAGTCATGTTATTAACCTGGAACCAGGCAAGAAAGACTAATAATGATAGTCATGGTAATAACCGCCAGCATTGGCTTAGGGCTTTACAACTATTATCTCCTTTAATCATCTAATAAGAGGTACTTTTATTATCATGATTGTGCAGATGAGGAAACTGAGGCAGCAGGTTAAGTCAACCAATAAACATTTATTAAGTGCCTGCTGTGTGTTAGGCACTGTGCTTAGTTCTGGAGATACAAAAAGAGGCAAAGGACAATCTTTGCCCTCAAAAAGCTTACAGTCTTATGGGAGAGACAACATGCCAACAAATAAATACAAAGCAAATTGTGTAGAGGATAGGTAGGAGATAATTAACAGAAGGAAGGCATTAGAAATTTTTAAAATAATACTTTATTTTTTCTCCAGTTTTTTTTTAATTGTGAGTTCCAATTTTTTTTTCTCCCAACTTACCTCTCCCTCCCTGAGACAGTAAGCAATTTGATACAGGTTATACATGCTCAGTCACACAAAACATATAACCGTATCAGTCATGTTGTGAGAGAAGACACAGACCCAAAGGGAAAAAATACGCGAAAAAATATAGAAAGTGAAAAATAGTATATTTTGATCTGCATTCAGACTCTGTCAGTTCTTTCTCTGGAGGCAGATAGCATTTTTCATCATGGGTCCTTTGGAATTGTCTTGGATCATTTTATTGCTGGGACTAGCTAAGTCATTCACAATTGATCATTGTTAACAATATTACTGTTATGAGGCAACTAGGTGGTATCCAACTTCAGATACTTGGCACACTAGCTGTTTGATCTTGGGCAAGTCACTTAACCCCAATTGCCTTGCTTTCCTCCCTCAAAAAACCCCCAGCAACAATATTACTGTTACTGTGTACACAGTGTTCTAGTTCTGCTCATTTCATTTTGCATCAGTTCATGTAAGTTTTTCTACGTTTTTCTGAAATCCACCTACTCCTCATTTCTTACAGCACAGCAATAATTCATTACAATCATATACCACAGCTTGTCCAGCCATTCCCCAGCTGATGGACATCTCCTCAATTTCTAGTTCTTTGAAAGCCCTAGAATTAAGAGGAGTTGGGAAAGGCTTCCAATAAATGATGGGATTTTAGTTGTGACTTAAAAAGAAACCAGGGAGGTCAGTACTCAAAGTGGAGAAGGGACAGTCTTCCAGGGGTTGGGGATAGCCAGAGAAAATGCCCAGAGTTGAGAGAGAGCAAATCTTGGGCTTATTGAACAGCCAGGAGGCAAGGGTTACTTTATCAAAGACGACAAGTCAGGGAGTAAGGTGTACAAAGACTGAAAAGGTAGGTGACTTGCCCAGAGTCACACAGCTAATAAGTGTCTGAGGCAAGATTTGAATTTAGGGCTTGTGACTCCAGCCCCAGTGCTCTATCCACCAGGACTTCTTGGGAGGCATTTGCATTTAAGGGCTTTAAAGACTAGAGAGAAAACATTCCAAGAATAAGGAATAACAAGCATGACTAATTTATGTAGCATGACATATGTATTATTTTGTTGATCCTCACAACAACCTATCTCGTTATGAGGTCGGTGATGTTATCCCCCTTTTAGAGAAGAGAAAATGGAGACTCAGAGGTTTTAGGTGGTTTGGCCAGGGTCACATGGCTGGTAAAGAACTAGAAGTGATATCAGAACCCAGGTCTCTTCCGAGTGGGCACCGTGGATGTGCCATGGGTCACACAGCAGGGCAGAGTCAGAAGTGGCACAGTCAGCTCCCTGGACAATCGGCCCAGGGCTTTGTCAAAGTAGGGACCCTTGTGCTCTCATCAGGTCCGGCAGCTACAGGAGGGAGCCGCTCAGCTGAGAACCGTATATGCGGGGGAGCATGCTGAGGCCATCGCGGGACGCGAGCAGGAAGTTCTGCAAGGCTGGCGGGAGCTGTTGGCCGCCTGCGAAGATGCCAGGCTGCACGTCAGCTCCACAGCGGACGCCCTGCGTTTCCACAGTCAGGCCCGAGACCTGCTGACCTGGATGGAAGGCATTGTGGGCCAGATCGGGGCTACTGACAAACCCAGGTGGGGGTCCTCCCACCCTGCCCCTCCTGACCAGCAGGGAAACACAGACAGGGACTCGAGGGTCAGAGGGAGGGCCTGGGGCCAACCCACACCTTCCAGCCTTCCACAGTCAAGCAGAGAATCTCCGAGCGGGACTACGCCCCAGCTCCCATAGCAATCCTCCGCTTTCTGACCAATAGTCATCCAGTAGTGCGAGGAGCTTCCTTCCCCTCTCCTGAAGCAGCCCATTTTATCGTGGAGCATCTCTGATGACTCCAGTGCTTTCTTTACACCAAGCGGGAATTGGCTTCTCTGTCCTGAGTCCCTCTCTCCTCCCTGTCTCCCAGGGATGTGTCATCGGTGGAGGTGCTAATGAACTATCACCAGGGCCTGAAGAGTGAAATTGAGGCCCGGGGCCCAGAGCTGGCCTCCTGCCTGGAGCTGGGCCGTTCTCTGCTGCTTAGCAAGAGCCCTATGGCAGATGAGGTGGGGAGAGGCCGGGGGGGCGAGGGGGACCCCCCACTATTGCACCAGGGATTGGAACACTTGGGGAAAATGGGGACTCCCTGGGGACCTTGCTCCCTCCCCTGACTTCCCCCCCAACTCACCCCCCTCCCCTGCAGATCCAGGCCCAGCTGGACAAATTAGTATCTCGGAAGGAGGCCATGACAGAGAAGTGGGACCAGCACTGGGAGTGGCTGCAGCAGAGTGAGTTGACCTCTGAAGCCCCCCTGTGCATGCCTGCTCCCTGCTGAGGGAGAGGATGAAGACAATGATAGTCAGAATGTTGGGGGTTGGCAGTATTCAATCATGGGCAGAAAAGGGGTCAAAACTTGTGTTAAACAGGAAAATCTGCTATTGGGGCCACGGCTCCTAATGAACAGGGGTGGAGAGGAGGGGATCCTGACCTGGGGGAAGACAAAGAGCTGAGGCTTTCTGGGGGGTGTTGGCCAGTGTTAGCATCATCTCAGGGGGGCACAGGTCAGAGTAGAAGATGCCAACCACACTCACATGCAGTGGTCTCATCTCCTGATGCCCCCTGGTAGCCGCTGGCAGGCTCTCATTCCCAGGGGATGCCAGATGAGGGAGACTGGACTGGGTCAGGCACCTGGAGCCCTATCTCACCCCCTCTGGGGCGGGGCAGGGGTGGAAGTGAACCCCCATCCCTCCCTCTCGCCCACATGCCCCATGCCCCACACAGTGCTGGAGGTACACCAGTTTGCACAGGAGGCAGTGGTGGCCGATGCCTGGCTAAATGCCCAGGAGCCCCTGCTACAGAGTCGAGAGCTGGGCAGCAGCGTGGACGAGGTGGAGCAGCTGATCCGACGGCACGAGGCCTTCCGCAAAGCAGCGGCGGCCTGGGAAGAGCGCTTCAGCTCCCTTCGCCGCCTCACCACGGTTAGCCCTCCCCCACTTTCCCACTTTCCCTCCCCTGCGTCCACATGGTCCCCGGGGCCGGACAGCCTGACAGCCTCCCTCTTCCTTCTCTAGATTGAGAAACTAAAGGCTGAGCAGAGCAAGCAGCCCCCCACGCCCCTTTTGGGCCGCAAGATCTTTGGGGATCCTACAGAACTGGCGGCCAAGGCAGCTCCCCTGCTGCGGCCCGGGCCCTATGAACGGGCCTTGGATCCACTGGGCAGGAGGAGCCCAGAGCCCCTGGCCATCCCTAGCCGACTGGAGTCGCCTCTGGCTGAAGGACGAGCCAGGGTGGGCTACGTGCGGCAGGAACTAAAGCCTGAGAGGTTACAGCCGAGGCTTGACCGGCTCCTCGAGGGCCCAGGAGAAGCATTGTCTGGGCTTGGGCTTGGGGCCGGGGTTGGGACTGCAGCTGGGGTGGGAGCTGGGGCTGGGGCGGAGGAGGCCATTGGACCTCGGAGGGAGAGGCTCGAGTCCCGAGGGGCAGCACCAGTGGAGGTCACAGTGGAGCGGGGCCGACCGGAGCGGCAAGTCTCTACAGAGTTGGAGGTGGGGCGGGTAGAAGAGCTGCCCCGGCGGAGAGCAGAGAGGCATCCGGAAAGGCAAGAGTCCATCGAACCCGAGTCTAAGCCCACTGCCAGCCTCACCCTGGGCCGCTATGAGCAGCAGGAAAGGCGGAGGGAACGCAGAGAGAGGAGGCTGGAGCGCCAAGAGTCCAGTGAGCAGGAGACTCCCCGGGCGGACCCTGCCAGGGGGTGAGTCCGGCCCCCGGGGGATGGAAGTCTCAAATTGTGTGTCCTCCTCCGCCCTCAGCTTCTTTATCTGAGGAATAAGTTTCTACATTCCCTGGGAGTTCTGACATGCTGGGCATCCACGGGTAAACGCAGAACGCTGAGCAGTCACAGAGGCTGGCTTGAGGTTTCTCCGGGGCTGTTCTGTACCCCCAGCCTGCACTCACTTGGTCTCATAGGGCACGTTTCCTTTCAGCCCCCCCCCCATGCCTCCCCATTTATCCCAGAACTGGGACTGAGGCTCCAAAACAGAGACTAGAACTGGGCTTGAGGGATCGACCTCCTGGGTCCCTTGGGGCTGAACTGACTGTTTGGAGTCACATCCCTAATGTCAGGATGTCTGAAACCTGGACCAAAAAGCATTGCTGCTGTGTAAGGTCAGGACGGGGCATTTCATCCATCCCTCCGTCAATCCAGACATTTGTTTAAAAGGCTGTGTGGGGCAGCTAGGTGTGCAGTGAATAGAGCGCCGGCCTTGGAGTCAGGAGGACCTGAGTTCAAATTCTATCTCAGGCACTTAACACTTACTGGCTGGGTGATCTTGGGCATTTCATTTAATCCCAATTGCCCTGCCTTCCCCCTCCGGGGAAAAAAAGGTAAAAAGCCTACTGTGTGCCAGGCACTGGGCATACAAAATTTTACATTATTTTTAGAGGAAACATCTTATACATTTAAATAGATTCAAGATAGGGAGATAGAAAGCATTATCAAGTGCTTGTTATGGGCCAGGCTTCAAGGGCTGAACATCCAAAGACAAGCCAGCCCACTAAATACTGGTTAATTTAGGAGGGGAAGCCCTAGCAGCTGGGGGAAGGGGACAGAAGCAAGAAAGGCTAAGCTTTGAAGGAGGCTGGGTCCCACCCCTGAGTGCAGGAGGCTGTAGCTCCCTCTCCCTGTCCCCTCATGTCCACCCCTAACCCTCTCCTACAGGAAGGCCACCCTGGCTGACATCGTTGAGCAGCTACAGGAGAAGGAGTCAAGCACAGGGCCTTCAGCCAATGTCACTGTCACTGCCACCGCGGGGGTAAATGCCAAACCGAGAGAGGCAGGGCTGAATGGGTGCAGGGAGGCTTCAGTGCTCATCGGCTGATGGTGCCCCTACACGCAATGCCGAGCGTGACAGGGTTGGGTCTGTAGGCCAGATCTGTCTCTTTCCCTCTCTCGGCTGGATGGGAACCCCACTCAAGTCAGAACACTTGATTTTGGTCCATCTGCCTCCCCTCCCTCCCAATCTGAGCCTCTTCCTCTCCTCAAGCCTCAGTTTTCCCATATGTATAAGGGAGGAGGGCTGGATTGGATGACTAAAGGCCCAGGCAATCCTGATTGGGAATGGGGAGAGGGTACCCTGGAGAACCCCAAAGCCCACGAAGCTTATTTTGCTCTCTGTCTTTTTTTGCCCTCTTCTTTAGCCCTCGCTCCCCCAGTCCCGGGAACTTCCACCCTCATTCCCCGAGCGGATGCCCCGGCCTGACCGACCCCGTGCCCGTGACCGACCCAAGCCCCGACGGCGTCCTCGCCCCCGGGATCCCAGCGGAGAAGGCGGTGGCGCTGGGCGGAGGTCTCGATCGGCCCCAGCCCAGGGTACCAGCGCCCCGCCGCCTCCACCGCCCAGCCACACCATACAGCGAGAGGGCTTTTTGCTTCGCAAGAGAGAGCTGGAGGGACCTAACCGCAAGGCGTCCAACAGGTGAGCCAGGGCCAAGGGCGGGGCTGGCGGAAATGCACCAGACAGTCGGGTCTGGGCATCCTGAGCTGTGTGGTTCAAGCAGGCAGAGGGGCCCCCAAAAGGGAAGTGGAAACTTGAGGCCGGGCCTCGACCCCAATGACCCCCAATTTGGGAGTTTCTAAGGTGTGAATCATGGGTAGGACCGATTGAGTCCCCCCCCCTCAGCCCCCTCTCCCTCCATCCCCTCAGTGTTCAGTCAGTGGGTCAGTCCTTGCTGGTCTCTCTCATAAAGCCCACTCCTTCAGGGCTGGCTGAGCAGACGATTCTGGGGCCCCCCCAACCGCCCCCTCCCCTCAGGAAGCCTGGGGAGACAGGTTTCCAACCTTGACTTGAGGAAACACTTCTAATGAGAGATGTTTCCAAGTGGACCAGGTTGGGCCGGGGTTGTAGCAGTGTCTGGGTGACCCCCCTTCAGGTGGGTGATCATGGAGTTTCCTTTTTGAATACTGCAGGGGTGCCTCCCACCTCTAAAATCCTGTTATTCTGAGCAGCCTGGAAAGGCAGTGAGCTGGCCCTACAGGTGGATGCTCACAGGTGGTGGTGGTGGTTGTGGTGGGGTGCTCTAATGTAGTAGATAGGATGCCCTCTCTAGGTCCCTTCTAATCTCCTTGTCTGTGGCTCTGTAAGGGAGACTGGGATTTCCATTCTGACTGGGGAAATGGGACTCACCACTCCCTTTCTCTCCCCCTCATGCAATTCTATGTTCTAAAATGCCTTAGGGCAGAACCCAGGGCTAGAACCTCAGGCTTAGATGGGGGGAAGATGTAGCTGGTGATTTGTGCCAGACTGATGGGGAGCAGGGAAGCCGGTTTAGGGGACTGACCTAGCAAGCAAGGCAGACAGGGAAGAGCTCGGGCTGGGACCTGCTGAGATTAGGGACTCTGCCAGCCAAGGCTTCCTCTTTGCTCTCTCTTCCCAGATCGTGGATGAATTTGTACTGTGTGCTCAACAAAGGTGACTTAGGCTTCTACAAAGATGCCAAAGGCCCATCATCGGGCGGCACTCATGGAGGAGAGCCCCTGCTCAGCTTGCACAATGCCATCTGCGAGGTGGCCAGTGACTACAAAAAGAAAAAGAATGTTTTCAAACTCAAGTAAGCTTGCCAGCCTAGCCCAGAGGTGGGAGCCAAGATTCCTGGGCTCTAGCCCAAACTCAGCCCCAAGTCTGCCAAGTGACCTTGGGAGAGTCACTTCCCTTTCCTGGCCTCAGGCTATTTAGACATTCCACAAGTATTAATTAAGTGTCTACTATGTGAAGAATATTGGGGGGGGGGGTGGAGATACAGAGTTTGACTCAAGTCTAGCCCCTACCCTCAGGAAGTAAATGGACAAAGTTCAAACAGGTTACTGTGATGCCTGATATTTCATAAGTGCCCTTGAGGGGTTCAGAAGATGCCATGAGACCCATTATACCACTGGAATAATCAAGGAAATCTTCATGGAAATGTGGTTCTTGAGTTTGGCATTAAAGGCTGGGTAGAGTGGTGGGTTTGAATAGACCAGGCTCTGGTTTGGGGTGGTGGGTAACTGGCCAAGGAGACTGACCCTGGCACCCCTAAACTTATGTCTTCCCATGCCCCCCTACAGGACCCAGGATGGCAGCGAGTTCCTTCTCCAGGCCAAAGATGAGGTAAGAGACAGCCTTTGTTTAAGAACAGGAAGATGTAGAGGGAGTTAAGACCAGTCCTCTCACCTGAGTTAAGGGCAGGGCCATTAAATAACTCACATTCAATTCAACCATTGGATCCAACAAACATTTATTTCCCATCAGTCTTGGGAATACAAAATGATAATATGGGCTCATATTCTAAGGGAGGGGAGGCAAATGGGTACCTTTTACACTTGGCATTTAATAAATGCTTTTCGAATGAATGAATGAATGATCCAAAATGTGCTCAAATAAGATAGAACGTGATAGGAGACCAAGGGAAGATCTGGACAAAGCAATCTGCATATTAGAGGTGGGAGAAAGCACTTTCAGGATTTTTGTTTGTCCTTCATTCTAGATCAAGAGCTGAGTTTGAAAGGAAAGGATCCTGGGAGGGGAGTCTCTAAAAATGCACAGGGGCTGAATGGGGCAGGACAAGGTTGAGAAACAGTTTGCCTAAAGCAGAGAGGGTGGAGGAGCCCAAGGCTGGAAAGGGAGGGTTTATTCTGATTATGAAGAGCCTTAAATGCCACACTGGGGAATTAATGTTATGCCTTTATGTGAGAGGGACCCACTAAAGTTAAGAAGAGAAGAGTGATATGGTGGGACTTGTGCATTAGGAAAAGGATGCTGGCATCTTTGGGTTGAAGGCCAGACTGGAGGCAGGGAGCCTGGTTAGAGACTGTGGAAATAGGGTACCAGGACAATGCCTAGCTGCTCTTCTCAGTTCTTTAGGAGTGTCTGTGAGGGGTGGCTGGAAGGCAGGTCCTGCCCCCCTTTTATCACTCCCCGATCTCAGTGTCTCACCTCATTTCCCCTTCTGGCACATCAGCCCCAAGTTGGAGATGTGTCTAGAAGACATGTCTATGTGCTCTGCAGTTGGGTAGGAGGCTTAGGGGGTGAGAGCAGGGCTCAGGCTAGGCCTCTGTCCCTGGCCTCAACACCATCACCAACGCCAACCTGCCACCTTCCCAGGAGGAGATGAAGGGCTGGCTCCAGGCTGTGGAGAGCTCAGTGGCGGAGCACGTGGAGATCTCTCGTTGGAGCCAGACGCTGCCCACCACATCTTCCACTGATGAGGCTAACCCAAGGCCAGAGGGCCCGGCCCCCCGGAGAGCTAGTGGCCGCAGGAAGTGACCCTGCCTCAGGGTCTCCAGCGCTGCTACAGACCCAGGCCTTACCCCAGGGGGTGTGCCCATGCAGAGGGCCCTGACAACCACACAGACATGTCTTCCCCTCCACCTTCCCCACCTCCACCTGCCTGGGCATAGAGACACTTCACCCTTCTCCCTTTGTGATGTGGAGAGATGCCCCCAGGCCTGAACCTCTCCTCTGCCCAGTGGGCCTAGAGAGACTTGGACACTGAAAGAAGGGGGACTCTGCTGGGAGAAGGGTCCTGTTGCCCTTTTGTAGGATGGGGGAGGGGGCCCGTGCTGGAGGCCTGCCCTCACAAGCCATATTGCTGTTCCTGCCCCTTCCCCAGGGTCTTGGGCTTCTTTTTTTTTTTTTTTTTGCAATAAATGAGATGGGGGGAGGGGACAAGGGGAAGTAGTTTGGGTCAGAGCTGGGGAAGGGGGAGGGGAGAGCAAAATGAGCCAAATCTCCCTTCCCCTTACTTTTCCTGCCCTCCAGGGTCCCTGGACTAGAGGAGGGAGCAGGAGGGCCCTCAGATCTGTGGGAGCAATAAGTCCCGCCTCAGCCCCATATTTTTTCAGGGGACAGTGAACACAATGCTGTAATGAGGTCAGGGTGGGTGGACAGAGGCCTGGGTGGGGCAGTGAGGCCTATTGTCTCCCCAGAAATAGAGGGACCCCCTATGGGGCAGCCAGCCCAGGGTGCTGGGGGATGCGGGGGTTCCCTCCTCTGCCTTTACCTCACTTCCAAAGCTGCCTTGTTCTGCCTAAGGGCCCGCTCGGGTGAGGGGGAGAGAAGAGGGGACCCCAGAGCCTGAGCCCCCGACCCCCTCCCATGCTCAGCGCCACCTGGTTCCTTTTGGTCTGTTTCTGTTTGCACCTCCATCCTTCCATTGGCCTCCCTCTCATCCACCTGTAGAGACTCCATCCGCTTTCCATAGGATTTGGGGGGGAGGGTCAGAATCCAGACCGCTTCTCAATGCCCCAACAAGTGGGAAGGGGAGCTCCTGAGGCCTGCCAGTCACCGCACGGCCGGGTGCTGCTGCCCCTGCATGCTTCAGGCCGGAGCCCTGCCCCTCCATGCTGGAGCCCTGCCCCTCCATGCTGGACACCCTCCCCTAGCCTCAGGAATAGGGGCTGACCCAGGGGGAGCCCCAGGCTGGGGGGAGGGGGAGGGGAGGGCAGCGGCCCTGGCGCACTGTATGCACCTTTAATAAACCCTTGCTCCGTCCAGTCTCTGCTTCTCCATTGCTGCCCCTTCTTTTGGGATCAGGGGTACCTGGGAGATGGGGTCAGGGGGTGAGGGGTCCCGAGTGTCTGCTTGGCAGGAAACAGCAAGACCTAGGCCTCAGGCCAACACTCCTGGGGCTGGATGTGGAACCCCTAGACCCCTGCCCAGCTCTCTGCTGATCCCAGAGGCCCCCAAACCCTGCCCAGGAGGGCTCCCTGGGAACGCTGGGCCACTTCCCAGGGCCGTAGGGCCCGTTTCTGGATGCTAGAAGGTTTCCCATGCGTTTCTCCTTCCACAGTCACAGGAGGTAGGTCGTGCCCACCTTCTCTAATAACCCATTTTACAGAGCAGCAGACTGAGGCTCCCAGGGAGCTCAGGCGCCTTGCTAAAGCCCATAGGGGTGTTTCAGTGTCCGAGCCAGGACTCTGAAATTTCTGGGAACCTGGGCCAAAGAAGGGGTGAGTCCTCGGATCCGGGTAGGGGGGGGTCAGGAGTCTGGGGACAGCCTGTGTTTGGGGGGCAGGGTACTGATTTCGGGGGTTCTTCCGGCCCTTTAAGAGGCGGGAGCTGCGGCCGGACGGGTAGGGCTCCTGGCCAATGGCCGGCGCGCTGAGGAGGTTCCGGGCCAATCGGCGGGGGTGTGGGCGGAGCTTCGGCGGGACCCGGAAGCTGGCCTGGCTTGGCCCAAGCCATGGCGGCGGCTGCCGCGGTGGGGATCCCGGTAGCCGCGGGGGAGCCGGCCCGGGGTCGAAGTGCGCACGGGGAGGTCATCCACCTGAACGTGGGGGGCAAGAGGCGAGTCCGGGGCCCCGGCCTGGGGAGGCCCCGGAGAGCGCGCGCCCCTGCGCCCATTTCCCGGAGGGAGAAACTGAAGCCGGGAGGGAGTGGGGGGGGGCCTCTGCCCCGCCCCCACCCCCGGCGTCCCCTCCCCCCTCACAACCTCCTCTTCCCCCAGGTTCAGCACCTCCCGCCAGACGCTCACCTGGATCCCCGACTCCTTCTTCTCCAGGTGATGGGGAAGGCGGGAACTCTGCTTTCTCTGCGCCCCCACTCCCCCACCTTGGGGACCCTCCACCCGCCCCTCTGTCCTCTTGGGTAGTCATGCCCCCCTCACCTCACCTCTCACTTTGGGGACTTCTCTGCGCCCCCAGACCCTCCCTCCTCTCTCGGGCCCCCTCCCGCGGGTCCCCTCCCTCTCTGCCCCTCAGACCCTCACCTCTCTGTCCTTCCCCACAGCCTCCTCAGTGGGAGGATTTCCACCCTGAAGGATGAGACCGGAGCAGTGAGTTTGTGGGGCCCGGGGCTGGGAGCAGGGGAGGGGATGGGGATGGGGGGCGTGCCCTCCTCCAACCTGCCCTTCCGCCCATCTCCCCCAGATCTTTATCGACAGGGACCCCACGGTCTTTGCCCCCATCCTCAACTTCCTGCGCACCAAGGAGCTGGACCCCAGGTAGGCTTCCTCTGGGGAGGGGTCCGGGGGTGGGACGGGCTGTCCCCCGGCAGGGGAGGGGGCCCTGGCCTTGTCCTGACCCAGCCCTGCCTCATCAGGGGTGTCAACGGCTCCCTTCTCCTGCATGAAGCCCAGTTCTACGGGATCACCCCTCTGGGTATGTCCACATCCCTCCCCATCCCCGCCCCCCAAAAGGATTTATTAAGCACCTACTGTGTGCCAGACACTGGGCAGGTGTAAAGAAAGGCAGAAATGCAGCGTTTGCCCTCAGGGGGCTCCCAGGCTGTTGGGGCTAGAGGAGGACAAGGATTCTCAGACTCTTCCTGGGGGAGTGGGGAGCTCCCCATTTGGACTAGGAAGCAAGAACTGCCCAGGCTGAGGGAGAACTTGGGATTTGGATGGTGTACTGGGGGGAAGGGGGTGTGGCTGGAGGAGCTTGGGGAGAAAAGGCCAGAGTGTACCCAGAACTCTTTGTGGAGAAGGCTACTGTCTTCTTCCATCCTGCCATCCCTCCAGTTCGGCGTTTGCAGCTCCGGGAAGAACTGGACCGGTCATCCTGTGGGAATGTCCTTTTCAATGGATACTTGCCCCCACCAGGTGAGGCCCCGGGAGGGGGAGTTTGGGGTGGGGCTTCCTCTCTTCCCAGGGTAGAAGGGAGCCATCAATGGGCCTAGGGAACAGGACAGTAGAAAGGGAGAACCGCCTCCCAGTGCCTCCAGCCCCCTGCATCTCATGCCTAGGGTCATGATGGGACTTGTAATCCTGGGTGGGGGGAGGAGGCGTGGCTCCGTGAGGCCCCCAGGTCCTCAGTCTGTTTGCCTCAACTGGTGCCAGATCTTAAAGTAAGAGATGAGGTGGGTGTATTTGATCCCAGGGTAATGGGGAGCCAGTGGAGATTCCTGAGCAGGTGCATGGCAGGGGACTTGAACCATCACTACCATCCCCTTCCTTTCTAGCGTTTCCAGCCAAGCGGCGAAACCGGCACAGCCTTGCGGGTCCCCAGCTCTTGGGCGGCCGGCCAGCCCCTGTGCGCCGCAGCCATACCATGCCCCCCAACTTGGGGAATGCAGGGCTGCTGGGGAGGCTGCTGGAGGACAAGGCCCCCCCGCCCCCCTCAGGTACATCTCTGAGTGTTTCTGCCCCTGAGCTCCCCCTGCCCGGCTTCTAAGCCCCTCAGGCCCGTGGGGATCAGCTGCTTCCAGAGGCCCCTTGGGTGTCCCCTCATTCCCTCCATCCTCCAGGGACTCTGGACGAACCAGGCATGGTGCGGCTGCTCTGTGGTCACCACAACTGGATTGCTGTGGCCTACACGCAGTTTCTGGTGTGCTACAGGTATGGCTGTGGGGACCATGGATGAAGATGGGGCTGGGGGTAGTCCGAAATGAAGTCGGCCTGGAGGTCGGAGGTTAGGGGCTAGTGATCAGACAAAGGGGGTCTAGAGCATGAGGATGGGAATCTGGAGGCACCCAGGAGAGAGCTCAAGGAGGGGAAAGAGGGCTGGGGAGCCTGGACCTTTGGGGGTGTGGGAGGTGTCAGGGACACAACATCCTGACAAGGAGCATCCTAGTAAGTAAGGTCAGGGAGAAGGAGATGGGGACAGCTGAAAGGCTGGAGAGGGGTCTGAGAGTTTGGGGCAGGGGCCTAGGTCCAAGGCAGAGAGAGAGAGAGGGAGGGAGGGAGGGAGAGGGGGGG
>NW_027187400.1:42477271-42531522 GCF_028583685.1 Petaurus breviceps papuanus
GGGGTAGGTGGGCAGGGGGGGGGGAGAGGGGGGGGGGGTGGGAGAGAGAGACAGGGGGAGGGAGGGAGGGAGAGAAAGAGGAGAGACAGAGTGTGTGTGCACGCATGCATGTGTGCCTATGTATGTGGATGAGTCTGGCCCTCACTCCTCCCCAGGCTGAAGGAGACATCGGGCTGGCAGCTGGTGTTCTCAAGCCCGAGGCTGGACTGGCCCATTGAGCGCCTGGCACTGACCGCCCGTGTTCCTGGTGGTGCCCTGGGTGAGCATGACAAGATGGTGGCCGTGGCGGCTGGCAGTGAGATCCTGCTCTGGGCCCTGCAGAATGATGGCAATGGCAGTGAGATAGGTGGGTGCCCTCCTGTCACGTGTGGATGCTTCCCCAGCCCGGAGCCCTCTCCTCCCTGGGCCTCAGGCTCTTGTACTTCTGGGCCCCTTCACCATCTGCCTGAGCTAGGATGCCCTTTCCCAGATCCTGAAGGTCATGGTGGTCTCTCGAGGGCCAGGACCCTTCCTCTAATCCAAGCTTCCTTCTGCCCTTTAGATTCCTGAGGTGTGGGCTTCCTGGACCCCCTCTCGACAGGCCTCAAGGGACCCCTGCTCCCTGCCCTGCCTCCCTTCCACCTTGGTCACGTCTCTTCCTCTTCTAGCCCTTATGTTCCCTCTTGCTCTCCCTGGCCCATCTCTTAAAGGGAATCAGCCCCTAGGCCCATGGGTCCTGTGGTCTCATGCTTTCTCTCACGTGTCCCTGGGGCAGGTGTCTTCCAGCTGGGTGTCCCTGTCGAGTCTCTGTTCTTTGTGGGAAACCAGCTCATCGCTACCAGCTGCACAGGCCGCATCGGGGTCTGGAACGCCGTTACCAAGCACTGGCAGGTTCGGAGGAGAGGACACATCGCAGCAACCTGCTGACCCTGCAGGCCCCAGGGCGGGGTGGGGCATGACCATGGAGTGAACCTCTCAGAGAAGGTTCCAGGCCAAGGGTGGGCCAGAGCGTAGGGCTCACCCTGGGGCACTGGAGGAGAATTGGGAGGGCGAGTGAGCCCCAGCAGGTCTGGAGTGGGCAGAAGGCCAGGAAGATGGGAGACAGCCTGAGAAGAGGGTAGGAAGTATCTGCAGGGTCCTCGGTTTCCTCTTGGGAACCTGACAATTTCCAAGAACCCTCTTATCTCTGAAACTTCTCGGAAGGGAGGAAGGGTGAGGAGGAAGGAAAGAAAGAGGAAGAAATGGAAGAAAGGAAGGAGCAAAGAGGGAAGGGAGAGCAGAAGGGGAGAGGGCGGGCGAGATGGAAGGAAGGATTATTAGGCCTCCCTGCGTGCCCCCACCCCATGCCCACCCCAGCCTTCTCTTGGCCAGGTCCAGGAAGTCCAGCCCATCACTAGCTATGATGCTGCCGGCTCCTTCCTGCTTCTCGGCTGTAATAATGGAGCCATCTACTACCTAGGTGAGGCCTGAGGCACCGAGCTGCTGCCCACCCCTGCCCGCCATGGGCCTCTGCCCAGTGTTGGGTTGGATGAAATGGTCTCTGAGGTGCCCTGTGGCTGTGCTTTTGGGCAGGGGAGAGTGGAGAGGATCCTTCTTGAGTGACCTCCCCCCACATATCCCCCAGATGTGCAGAAGTTCCCCCTCCGGATGAAGGACAATGACCTGCTAGTGAGTGAATTGTACCGGGACCCCAGCCAGGATGGTGTCACTGCCCTCAGCGTCTATCTCACTCCTAAGACCAGTGAGCTACTTCATGGCCTGGCCAGCTGGCTGCCACCGCCAGGCCCTTCTCTGTCTGAAACTTGCCCCATCCTGCCTCTTCTGTTCCTCCGACCCCACCCACCCCATCTCCCTCATTTCTCTGTCTCTTCCCCTGTCCCTGCCTCTTCCGGCCCCCCCCCCCCCCGTCTCCCCTGTTTCTCTGTCTCCCCCTGAACCTCTACCTCCCCAGGCCTTCTCTGCCTCCTGGTCTCTGACACTTTGCTCCCCTGGCCCCAGGTGATAGCGGTAACTGGCTGGAGATAGCCTATGGCACCAGCTCTGGGGGGGTCCGCGTCATTGTGCAGCACCCAGAGACCGTGGGCTCAGGGCCCCAGCTTTTCCAGACTTTTACTGTGCATCGCAGTCCTGTTATCAAGATTATGCTGTCTGAAAAGCACCTCATCTCTGGTACGTGGGGCTCAGCTCCTGTCATTGACCTAGAGAAGCCTTAAACTTCACTTTGCCCCAGTGTGAAACCCACAGGCCCCAGGGGAGGCTCAGGGAAGGGAATCAGGGCAAGGGCCCCCAAGGACAGAGGGTCAGGCCCTTGGGGGGGGGGCAGCTAAGGAGATGGGGTCAGGCAGCCCCCAAGGATAGAGGGAAAGGGTCCTCATGTCCCCACTCTCTTATCCCTACCTTTCATTTCCTTCTAGTCTGTGCTGATAACAATCACGTGCGGACGTGGTCAGTGACCCGTTTTCGGGGCATGATCTCCACCCAGCCAGGCTCTACCCCCCTGGCCTCCTTCAAAATCCTGGCACTAGAGGCAGCTGACAGCCATGGGGGCTGCAGTGCTGGCAACGATATTGGTGATGCCCTTGTGCAGGCCCAGCTCCTGATCCTCTCTCCCTGGTCCAATCTCTCCATGCCCAGCCTTCGGCTCCTCTGTCCCTTCCCCATTGCACTCTGCCTCCATCTCTCCCTCCTTCGTCCTCCTGTCCCATTCTCCTTTCTCCTGATTCCTCCATCCCCTCTGTCTGCCCCCTGTCCATTTGCCCTCCCCTTTATGACTATGGGGGATATTGCAGTAGCCTTCCCTCTCTCTCTCTTCTCCCACCATTTCTCTATTTTCCTATGTATTTAAACTTCTTGCATTAATGATGTTTCCTTAGCTGGGGGGTTCCCAGGTCTCATCCCTCACCACCCCTCATCCCCTGCCCATGGTCTAAGCCCCCTGAGGAGGGGAGGGTCCTAAAGAGCTCAGACAGGGATTGTGGGTCTCAGGGACAAGTGGTGACCCTTTGGGTCCTGTCCAGGTCCATATGGGGAACGGGATGACCAGCAAGTTTTCATCCAGAAGGTGGTGCCTAACTCCAGCCAGCTCTTTGTACGGCTGTCATCTACTGGCCAGCGGTGAGGAGCTCCTGCCCACCCCCTACCTTCTCCCCCCTTAGTCCCAGACCACAGCATTGAGGAAAACTGGATTTCTTAAAACTGGAGCCTGGGAACATGGGAGGGAATGAAGGGGAGAGCCCAGGAGAGGGAGGGACAGGGAGGGGCAGAGCCTGGCCCCTGGGGTCCCAGGGAGAGTGAGCCCCACCCCCTCCCCTTGGACCAGGGTGTGCTCGGTGCGTTCTGTGGACGGCTCTCCCACAACGGCCTTCACAGTCCACGAGTGTGAGGGTTCCCGGAGGCTGGGCTCACGGCCCCGACGTTACCTCCTCACCGGCCATGCCAACGGCAGCCTCGCCATGTGGGACCTCACCACAGCCATGGACCGGCTGGGCCAGGCTCCAGGTAGATCCGCTGCCTCTGCCTCCCTGAGTCACTGACTCTTCCTCCCCTAGGCCGCCGGACTTTGAGTTAGAAAGACCTGGGGTCAAGTCTTGCTGCCTCTGGGATCTTGGGCATGTCACTTCTTGTCTGAGCCTTGGTTTCCTTGTCTATAGGATAAGTGGGTTGCCCCAGATAATCTCCCAAGGCCCTTCAAGCTCTAAATCTGTGCTCCTGTGGTCTCTATGAGCCTCAGCTCTACTGACCCCTGTTTTCCCCTCTCCTCTGCCCCTGGCCTCCGTCCCTGGGAGCCCTCACTTTGTCCCTGTCCCTGCAGCGGGAGGCCTGACAGAGGAGGAGTTGCTGGAGCAGCTGGAACAATGTGAGCTGGCCCCTCCTGGGCCCACATTGCGGAGCCTGGCCCCCAGCCCCTCTCCCCGTGCTTCCATCTGCAGGTATTTGGGAGAGGCTGTGAGGGGCCCACAGTTAGGGGAGGAATGGAGAAGGGCACAGGTGGCCCCTGATAGTGCATCTCCTCTGAGCTCTAGAGGGGATGGGGGCCTCCTGGGTCCAGCTGCCGAGGCTGGGAAGTGAAGTGATCACTTGGGTCTCATCTCTGATCACAAGTTGGGGGGGAAGGGAAGTTAGGTGGCTCTTCCTATCTCTGCTGGTCTGCAGTTCTACCCCCACTTCCTCCCAATCCTACAGCTTCCAATCAGAGGCTAGCGTAGCCTCCAGTCCGAGTCGTCAGGGGAGCCCAGGCCCCCCACAACCGGAGGTCCGGAGGCGGGGAGCTGGTAGCTTTGTGGAACGGTGTCAGGAGCTAGCCCGCAGTGGACCGGACCCCCGCCGGCCTCCCACACCAGCTCCCCGGCCTCAGCCAGGCTCTGGGGGCCCCTTGTCACCCCCAAAGGCTCCACTCAGTGAGACGTCCTTCTGAGGGAGGATGTGTGAGGTGCCTTAGACGTCTGTACATTGTCCTGTTCCCTTTCTGTCCCTGTGGGGTCAGGGCTGGGGTCCCCATGGAGCCATCACTGTTACAGCCTGCCACAAGTGCCAAAGTCACCCTGTGCTCTCCCCGAAGCACACCAATAAAGCAATCCCCTGAATGCTGGTATTGTCCCCATCTCTTGTCTCTTTGGTGCTGGGTGCTAGGAGGTCTTTTTACTGCCCCCAACTGCTTCTTGGCAGGAAGGAAAGGTCTTGTCTGGTCTGTGGGAACTTCAGATACCAGGTCCAGGATCCAGCTTGGATTTGTGAGGGATGAGAGGCCGGAAAGAATGGCCATCACCGATCGCTAAGTAAACACCAGGGACCTTTGCCACCTTCCAGAGAAGCAGGAGACGAACCACAGGATTAGAGGGGTCCCAATTTTCCCCAAAAAAGAGAAGAGAGCTGAGTTTGCAAATCCTAGGTCTTGCCATTTGACCTTGCCATTTTAGGGTGTGTTGTTAACAGAATTGTTGGTAAACGCCTCGGAAAGGAAGTGGTGATCAAGCAAATCATCACATTTCAAGAACTGGGCATGCTGCTGCTAACCTCATTTCCTTTATTGATGGGAGTTAAGCTTGTGGGTTAGGGAAATGCCGTAGAAAGTTTACCTAGCTTGAGGGGAAAGGGCTTTCATGCTGTTAGAGACAAGAGGGAGATGTGCAGGAGTGGCCCAGTGCTGCAAGAGATAGCCCCTGCATAGTTTGACAAAGTCAGGATCGACAGTCTTGGTTGTTGGGATCAGTTTAATAAGGGTGGTAGTTTGAAAAAGATCTGGAGAGGGACAGCTATGTGGTACAGTGGATAGAGCACCAGTCCTGGAGTGAGGAGAACCTGAGTTCACATCCAGTCTCAGACCCTATGTGACCCTGGGCAAATCACTTAGCCCCATTTGCCTCCCCACCCCCACAAAAAATAAGAGAGAGATCTGGAGGTTTCAGTGGACCATAAACTCAATATAAGCAAGTTCAACCTCAAGTTACAGATGAGGAAACTGAGGCACAGAGTTTAAGTGACTTGCCCAGGGTCCTGCAGCTAGTGTTTTGAGGTGGGATTTGAACCTAGGTTTTCCTTATCCCAATTCCTATTCCTTATCCACTATCACTGCCTCTTAAAACTATACCCAGTGGGATTTTTTTTTAAGCCCAGAAACTTTAAATATTTTTTTCAGTTCCAAATTCACTCCTTCCTATTCACCCCTCCCTTACCATTAAGAAGGCAAGAAAAATTAAACCTGTTATACATATGTATAGTCATGTAAAACAAATCGCCACATTAGTCATGTTCCAAGAAAAAGAAAAAAGAAAACTTGTTTCAGTCTGCCCTCGGAGTCTATCAGGTGGGAGATGATAGTACACATTTCATCATGAGTCCTTTGAGATTGTGCTTTGTCACTTTGTTGATCAGAGTAGCAAAGTCTTTCACAGTTGATTATAATTTTGCTGTGATTGTATGAATTGTTGTGGTTCTGCCCACTTCCTTCTGCATCTGTTCCTACAAGTCTTCACAGGTTTCTCCTCAACCATCCCTTGCATCATTTCTTACAGGACAAGAACATTCCATCCCATACATATACCACAACTTGTTTGGCCATTCGGTGAGATAGGTGATCAGCACTCTGGTGGCATTTTATGTCCTGGCCAGGCTTGATTAGGACTCATGATGAATGAAATGAAGCTCTCCTACCGTGTTTCCCTGATAAGACACTGTCTTATTTTTTTTGGACAGAAAAACACCAGAGGGCTTATTTTCAGGGGAGGGCTTATTTTAATGAACATTGACAGCAATTTTAATAAACAGGTAAATGTGAACAAAAAAATGTACCTTTATTCAATAAGCAAATCACTGGGGAAGAACAGGATGACACGCTCACTGCTGCAGCTCTGATTGGATGCAGCTCGAAGCCCAGCGTGCGTTTCACGGGGGGGGGGGAACGGCGCATACAGAGGGTACCGTAATGTAGCGTGTAGCACAGGGGATCACCTTCACTACAGTAGCAATCTCAATAGGGCTTATTTTCGGGGGAGGGCTTATTTTAGAGGAATCTTACACAGTAAGGGGAGGGCTTATTTTCGGGATAGGTCTTATTATCGGGGAAACACGGTAGACCAATGAACATTTAACACAAAGGAAACTCAGGGATCGCTACCATAGAAGTACTTGGCAGGGATACAGCACTGTCATGGGGCAGTGCATCTGGGAGATATCTGGTCAGAAGGGTGTGTTGAGTGCCCCCACAGTAGAACAATTGTCCGGTTTAAGGGGTGTGTTTAATTTGGGACTTCTTTATGCCCCTGACTTTGTCAGTGTCTTGAGCCCTCGTTCCCTGGATCAGTCCAGTCTCAGGGACAGCTTTCCTGCCTTTTAGGGGAAAACTAACTTAGCAGGGATTCTGGCAGGAATCTGGATCAGGCAACATTCAGAGGATTGTGTTCCAGAGTTCACTTTTTTTTTTTTTGGAGGGCAATTGGGGTTAAGAGACTTGCCCGAGGTCACACAGCTAGTGTGTGAAGTGTCTGAGGCAGATTTGAACTCAGGTCCTCCTGACTTCAGGGCCGGTGCTCTATTCACTGCACCACCCAGTCGCCCCAAGAGTTCACTTTTTAAAAAACTCAACAAAACCATGTTACAAATATTAGGATATAAATGAACTTGTGACCATACACAACATTAAAGAAGTCCCCATAACATGGTAGCTGTGACTTCTCAATCCTGGTCCTGCCCTTCCATTTTTTCTTGTAGTCTTTCCCCTATCTTCCAAGTGCCAATGTTATGGAAGACATCGGTAAGTTGGAAACTTCCAGAGGTGACCAAGCATGTTAGCTCAGAGTCTCCACATGCTGCCAACATGGGGATTCACCCAAGGGATGGTTCTCCCAGAGGACAGAAGTCCCTAGGGACCCCGAGAGAGCTGTGTGCCAGTGTCTGGAGGGTGACCATTTACATAAAGGATCGGATTTGTTCTTAGCTCTCCAGAGAAGAGCTAGGAACAATGGATTGGTTTCCAAGGGACACATTTAGGTTGGATGGGAAAAAAAATCTTACTGAGTGGAGCCACCCAGAAGTGAAAGGGGCTAACTTGAGATATAGTGGGTTCAATTTGACAAATCTTTTTTAGGTGACTGCCAAAGGCTGGCAACTCCCTCTTTAAGCCAAGCTGGATAAGAGAAGGTGATGGAGTAGGAAAGGGAATAAACATTATTAAGGACCTACTATATGCCAAGCACTGTGCTAAGCACTTTATAGATATTTCATTTGATCCTCACAACCCTGGTACTATTATTATCCCCATTTTACAGTTGAAAAAGTGAGTAAAAAACGGGGGCTAAATGGCTTGCCTAACTAGTAAGTGTCTCAGTCTGGATTTGAACTCAGGTCTTCCTGACTCTGGACTCAGCACTCTATCCACTATACCCCCAGCTGCCTTCCTGTTAAAACGTCTGTAAAATACATTATAGACAAAATTCTGCTTCAGGTATGGGTAGAAAAACGTGATGCCTCTGATGTCCAAACTAGGAGATTCTGTGATCAGGAATGGGCTCTGTATTGTGAAAAATAGCGAGAGATTAACCAGAATTGAATGTTTAGAATTTAGAGCAAGAAGGAATCTTATTGGACAGATAATGAAAATGAATCCAGCCCTTGTTATTCCTGATAGATCTGGTCTAGAACTCACTGGGATTGGAAGTTTGAGGGGTGAGATGAGAGGTTGGGGTGGAGGTAGATCCTGGATCATAGGTTGCTTCTCAGGGGACCACAATGAAGGGTTAGGACCTTTGCAAACCTGACAAGTTCCATCACCAACGTTCTGTAGGCCAGTCTCACCGGCATCCACAGGGAGCAGAAGTATATCTCCTGTTGCCCATTGGGGCGTGCATGCTGGGCTAAGAGGAAGCTCTCCTCCAGTCCTGCTCATTCTTTTGCCCTTCCTGGAGCTCAGATGGAATGGATTGTTTCAGGGTATGGTGAGTTCCCTAGTACTAAAGGTGTTCAAGAAGAAAATGCTAGTCTGGGATGCTATGGAGATTTCTGCACAGGATGGGATGGACTAGCTGCCCTCTGAAGACCCTTCCTCTTCTGAGATTTTGCAATTCTGGGAAGCCTCTTCTCTTCCACTATGGGGGAAGGGATGAAGACCAGTCTAGAACACAGAGTGCCTAGAATGTAGGCACAGCCAACATTATAGAATACATACATATATATATATATATATTTAAATTATAAATAAATAAATATTATCCAATTAAATAAATAAATATTAAATAAATAAATTATCTAATAGAGGGGGTGTCCTAGTTACAGCTGGAGTCCTTTGTTTATTTGCAGGACTCACAATTTAGGCAAGGGAATGACAAACTGGAGCAGGTAACAAGGAAGGTGACAAGGATCATGAGACTGGAGAGCACCTGTTACTTTTTGTTGGAGAGTTGATTCAGCACTTTGCACATTCTTATTAAGGCAAGGCAATTTGTCTTCTCATGCCCACAAGGGAAGAGCTCTAACATAGATGTGGGAAGATGTGCTATACCCAGGTCCTTTTCTAAAATGGGACAAATCTGAACATTTTGTTGTCTTTCTCACTGAATCAAGACAAAAAGATGTGAGGGCAGTGTGGAATTGGGAGCAGCTGGAACATTCCAGGAACAAGTAATACACGAAGAATATAAAGTTCAAACAGGTTGAGCAGGTGTTTTCTGTTGTTATGGAGAAGGAGAGACAGAGAGACAGAGACAGCGACAGAGAGAGACAGAGACACAGAGAGACAGAGACAGCGACAGAGAGAGACAGAGACACAGAGAAAGACAGAGACAGAGACACACAGAGAGAGAGAGAGAGAGAGAGAGAGAGAGAGAGAGAGAGAGAGAGAAGGAGAAAGGGGAGAGAGAGACAGACAGAGAGACAGAGAGCAAGAGAGCCAAGTTTCCCTTGGGAAAGACAATTTCCCATACTTCTTCAGAGTAGCAAAGTCTAGTCGACCATGGCCTGCTAGAATATTATGTTCTAAAACCTGGAAAGACTTGTATAAACTAACGCAAAGTGAAATGAGCAGAACCAAGAAAACATTGTACACAGTAACAGCAACACTGTATAATGATCAACTATGAATGACTTAGCTCTTCTCAGCAATGCAATGATCCAAGACAAATGCAAAGGACTCATGATAGAAAATTCCATCCATATCCAGGGAAAGAACTAGTGGACTCTGAATGCAGATTGAAGCATACTATTTTCACTCTCTCCGGTTTTTTTTCATGTTTTTTCCCCCTCTTTTGGTCTGTTTCTTCTTCCACAACTGTGACTAATATGGAAATATATTTTACATGCTTGTGCATATATAACCTATATCAGATTGCTTATTGTTTTAGGAAGAGCGAAGGAGAGGGAAAGAAAAATTTGGAACTCAAAATTTTGTAAAAATGAATGCTAAAAATTTTCTTTACATAATATTTTTTTTTTTAGCAATCGGGGTTAAGTAACTTGCTTAAGGTTACACGGCCAGTTATTTCTGGGTGTGGTGCTGAGTGTCTGAGCCTGGGATTCGATCTCCAGGTCATCCCGACAATGGAGCCGGTGCTCTTACTCTCTGTGCTACCTGGCCGCCCCTATAATAAAATATTATTAAAAATAAAATAAAATGATATCCAAAAGAATAGAATGTATGATCTGAGACCTCCAAAAAAGAAGAATGTCAAGTTCTAGTGCAAAAGAAAAAGATAATGGGGCGGCCAGGTAGCACAGCGAGTAAGAGCACTGGCTCCAGTGTTGGTATGACCTGGGGATCAAATCCAGGCTCAGACACTTAGCACCCACCCAGAAACACCTGGCTGTGTAACCTTGAGCAAGTTACTTAACCCCAATTGCTTGGGGGCTGCCAGGTGGCTCAGCGAGTAAGAGCACTGGCTCCAGTGTTGGGATGACCTGGGGATCAAATCCAGGCTCAGAGACTTAGCACCACACCCAGAAATAATTGGCCATGTAACCTTGAGCAAGTTACTTAACGCTGATTGCTTAAAAAAAAAAATAAACCTAGAACCCTGTTTCTACCCATTCAATGGTCAGTTGAAGGAAATGGAAATTCCTCAAATATAGTAAGTATTTAACAAATGCTGCTTAACCTATTGAAGAGAGGCTGGACCAGGCCAAGGCAAAAGGAGGAAATCCATAACAGAAGAAACAAAATCTTGGAAAGCATTGAGACATAACTTTATAAGATATCTCATGGAAAGGAGAGTACTAAAGTGATGCCAAAAACAAGAAATCATCAATATTAGTGACCCCACCCAAAATGGTGACTGCAAGACTTCTTATCAACAACTGCTAATTCCCATGTTTACTCCCTCCTTCTTAAAAAATCTTTACTTCAGTTCTAGCCAAAAGAACAAGAAGCATTTTCTTTTTACAGTCTTTATTAGAATTGCTTCTAAACATATTGAAAACATCCATGAAGAAAATATGAGAAAGAAAGAGTCAGGCCTGTAAATTATTTTCTTTTGTTGTTGTTCAGTCCTATCCAATTCTTGGTGACTCCATTTGGGGTTTTCTTGACAAAGATACTGGAGTGGTTTAAAGTTTCTATCTTCAGTTCATTTTACAGATGAAGAAATTGAGGCAAATAGGGTTAAGTGACTTACCCAGGGTCATACAGCTAATAAGTGTCTGAAGCCAGATTTGAATATAGGTCTTCTGATTCCAGACCTGGCACTCTCTCTACTTCACCACATAGCTGCCCATTATTTTCTACATTAAACCATATCTTTGAAGTTGCACTACTGGGATAGAAGGGGAGATAATCCAAGATTCCTCTGTGTTTATTGATCCACAACAATAACAACGTGACTTGGTAAGGTATGGTTCAACCTGAAAGGCTCTCCTCGAATGAGGAGTTTCTTATATATATATATATGTTATAATCATATCAGAGTTCTTGGTAAATGAAACCACAGAAATAGCTCCATCTTTCCTTTAACTATTAATATTTTAATATAATAATGTTATATATCATATAAGAATTAACTTGACATAATAATTAATTTGAAAACTGTTTTAAAATTTTATTTTAAACTTAAAATACAAAATGAGAAAAGAAAAAATATCGCTATATACATAGCAGACCATAAGAAAGAATTCAATATAACATGAATTATTAATATTAAAAAGGCATATAAAAGAGTGAATGCCCGTGAAAAGCGTCCACCACATCCTGAAATATGTCCTCTGCAAGGTCCAAGTGGAAGGAAAGTTCCCCTTCCAGGCCCTCTAAAGTTGCATGAGCTTTCTGGGGAGGTGATGATTTCTTCAATGTTGGAGATCTTTGAGCAGGGGTTACGTGGGGAATTGCAGTGATGGATGTGTATGGAAGTAGAGGTCAGACCAGATCCCCGTGGAGCCCCCTTTCCTGTTGTGAGAACACGAAGTCTAGAAAATTAAACAATTATTAAAGGCTTGCTGTGTTCAGATCACACAATGGACTTGACATGCCAAGACTCGGTTTCCTAGAAGTAGAGTAGGCATATTTAAACTACCCAGAGCACAGCAAAGGCCTCGTAGCCTCGGTGCATTTGGAGCACTCCATGTCCTAGAACTAAGAGACTCCTAAAGCATTAGGGGATTCCAAGACCAGGGGAAATTCGTAGAATCAACTACAAAGAATTTTGGAGTTAGAAGGTCTTCTATCAGTCATCTGACAAAGAATTCCCACCACAACACGCCCTACAAATGATCATCTAGCTGCTACAAAAAAGACCTCCAGTGTGTCTTTCTCTCCCGTCCCTTCCGTCCATTACCGCCTCAGACAGTCCATTCCAATTGTGGGCAGCTCGTTGTTAGGAAGGCTTTGGGGTTTTTTCTTCCGACGTCATACCTATACTCGCTCTTTCATTCTGCTCCTAGTTCTGTATTTTGGAACCAAAGGAAACAAGTGTGACCTCTCTGCCGCGTGTTAGTCCTTTGAATATTTGAAAACAGCTCTCTTCTGCCCCTCTCCCCCGCAGTCTTCTCTTTCCCAAGCTAAACATCTACCAGTCTTCACAGAGCATGAAATCAAGATCTTTCACCAGACTGGTTGCTTTCCTCTGGGCACTTTCCAATTTAACAATGTCCTTTCTAAATTCTGGCACTCAACTGTGGTCTGACCAGGGCAAAGGATGTTAGGAATATCACCTCCTTATTCCTTTTCCTGGAAAGCATGCCATTTGATGCATTCTAAGATCACATCAGCTTTAGGGGCTGCCACATCACAGGCAGGCTGCCTAGAACTCAGGAAGTGGTGACTCAGATCCCAAGTGAGTCTAGAATACAGCCTAGAATCCAGGTAAGAATTCGAGAAGGTAGGGGTGACCCAGGAGTGCCACTGGGGTCCAGTAAGAGACCCGTTCCTTTTTTCTCCCTTCTGTTTCCCGTGGACCAGGATGAAGATGCAGTTGCTTAGCAACCAGAGGGTGCAGTTGTGATGACTCAAAGGAGGAGGAGCCAGGGGTACAGAATCCTCCCTGTGCTAAGAACCTCGGGTGGAGGGGGGGCGGGGCGGGAGACAGAGTCCTCCCAGAGTTGGGGGTGGGGTGGGGTTGGGCTCCTCCCTGTTTTAAGAGGCGGGGCCTCCGAAGGGCGGGGCTTCCAGGCCCGGAGGTGGAGGGTTTTGCCAAGCCTGAACAGGCTGACCTGCCTCCCCCTCCCCACCTCCGAGCAAGGGAAGGAGGCGGCGGTCTGGGGTGGTAGGGCAGACTGGGGCAGGGGCGAGAAGGCCCGTTTGAGGGTAGAGGACTCCGGAGTCCTGGTCTGGAAACAGCAGGTATGGGGGACTGGGGAACACACACATACACACACATCCTCCCCCTCCACCCCAGTCCGGGGCGCAGAGCGCACTCATGGGGCCTCCCTCCCACAGGCTCCGGGGAGCCCTGGCCGTGGCTGCATCTGGGGACCGAAGAGGAAGAGGAGGCAGCAGCTAATGCTGCGAGGAGGAGCAGGGGCCGATGCTGCGCCTGGTGAGGCGACCCGCCCCCTCTCTCTCCTCCCCTTCCCTTCTCTCTCTTCCCTTTCTCTTTTCTCTCCTCCTGGGGCAAGTCCCATTCTCCAAGTGTGTGTCTGTGTGTACTTCTGTGTAATCTTTGTGTCACTGTGTGTGTGTACCTCTGTATGTCTATTTGTACCAGTGTGTATAAATTGTGTATGAGTGTGAATGCCTGTGTCTCTGTGTCCCTGTATACATGTACTTTTGTATGTCTGCATGTGCCTGAAGTGACTGGGTCCATGCCTATCTATCTCTGTGTGTAGCTTGCTCTCTGTATGTTTGTATGTATTGCAATTTGGCTCGTGCCTATCTCTATCTCTGGCCATCCCTGTGTACTCTCTGCTCTCTCTTTTTCTCTCTCCCCACAGGCACCTGGGAGTAATTGTGTGTGTGTGTCTGTGTGCATGTGTATGGTCATGTATGGGATTAATTTTGTGTCCCTCTATATTTGAGTATTCTGTTTCTTATATGCACACTTCTGCATTTCTTTGTGTGCCTTGAGTAATCGAGTGTGTACCTGTCTGTGGGCATCTCTGTGTAATTGTACGGGTGCAGAACTCAGTGTCTCTCCTTGCATACGGCAGTGTGTACTTGGGAACGATGGTGTGTTCATATGTGTCTCTGTTCATCTGTCTTCATGTGCATAGCTTTCTCTAAGTATCTCTGTCTCTGTATCAGTGGGCCACCCTGTGGCTGTGGGGATGTCAGGGAACACATTCATTCCACAAACATTTCCTCAGGTGCAGAAGGGGGTCTAGGCTATGGGGATGTGAGATGCAGCCCAGGCCTGGCTCGAGGTTAGCTCCCAGACTGGAAGAGGCTTTCCATCAGACACAAACCCAAACAATAATTCATAGCACTGGGAAATAGGGAAAGCAAGGATATGATGGTCCATTTCACAGAAGTTTGGAGGAGCCAAGAGTTAGTGATTTGTCCAGCCATACACAGTAAGTGCCTTGAGGTGCAACTAAAACTCGGATCTCTTGACTTCAAATCCAGGACCTGGTCAGGGTCAAAGGAGAGGGACTACCACAGGAAAGTAGGTGAAGGAGAAGACCTTGTTTAGACGGGGAGGGGGGGGTAGAGAACAGTAATGAAGAGGAGGGTGGATAAAGGGGAGAGGGATCCCTCAAGGCTTCCTGGAGGTTGCGCCTGAGTTGGCCTTTGAATGGCAGGGATTTTTTCTGTGTCTATCAGTAGAATCCCAGCGAAGAGCTTCGATGGGCCTTAGCCATCATGCATACACTCAGGCTTTTGGCAACCACCAGTGGAAGACTCGTGTGCCAGAGAAGCGCTAGGGGTGGCCGGAGGGAGAAGCTGCTTCTCTGTCTCTCTGGGTCGAGTCTCCTGTCTCCGAGGTCCTTCTTTGTCACGGTCTTGGTTTCTTTTTCTCTGAGTGTCCTCGCCTCAGAGGTCTTTCTGTTGCTCGGTACTCTCTCTCTCTTTCTAGTGTCTTTGTCCTTCAGCCCTCTCTGTCTCTGGGTGTCTCGATCTGTCTTTTGTATCTGTGTATCTGACTCTTTTACTCTGGCGGAATGGGGCGGGGATTGGAGGCGAGGGGAGAGATACTGGGCATGGTCTTGAGCATCCGGCTGATGGGGGAGAATCTGGGGATGGTTAGAGATAGGGCCTCTTTCATGGCCCCGACCGCTTTCAGACCTTCCTCGGTTCCTCCTGTGATTTCTTCAGGAGGAAGGGAGGTTGCGGATGGACGAGCCCCCGGAACCGGAGAGGGAAGAGAGGCTGCTGGCGTTGCTGGGCCTGGTAGGCACAGCACTCAACCTGCTGGTCCTCGTCTGTGTCTACGTCTACACCACCCTCTGAGCTGATGTCACCTACTTGGGGCGGGGCCCGGGAAAACCCTCTAAGGTTTTCCTTAGAGTCTGTGGAGCTGGAGGCGGGGCCTTTACATCTTCTGAAGACTGGGTCTGCATGGAGGGGGCGGGGCTGGGGAGCAGGGGTGGGACTTGGAAATCCTTTCTGAGGGAAGAGCCACTGGTGGCGGGAGGCGGGTCCTGGAAAGAAGGGGAGGGAGCCTTCCCACCTACGGAGGGCGGAACCCTCGGGACCGGGGGCGGGGACAGGCTTTGGTCTCAGAAGGTGGGGTAGGGTGGAGGGAGGCGGAGCAGGTAAGGAGGAAGCCGGTTGAAGGTAGAGGACTCCGGAGTTCTGGCTTGGAAACAGCAGGTACGGGGGGCTGGAGACGATCCGTAGGTGCCAGTCGGAACACTTCACTCTACTGGGGGTCAGAAGGGAAGGAGATGCCTTGACCTCAGAGCCTCCCACTTGGAAGCTCAGTAAGGAGGGAGGAAGGCCTTGGCCCCAAACACTCCGATGCAGAACCCGCCAGCATAGTCTACACCAGCATGGAAGCGGATCCTCAGCTCAGTAGGGCTATCCCTCCTCTGCGGTCCCTGTGGGGCAAGATTCCCGGGTGGGGTCCTGGGGAGCTCTAAATCCGACCGTCAGAGAATCTGAGGTCGAAGGTGGGGAGGATGGAGTTTCTCTTACCGAGAATCCCTCTGGAGGTCTGGGGTGGGATCCGATGGGATTCTCTTTGGTACTAAGGTATTTGAAATAAACCCGCCCTTGGCTATGTAAGAGCCAGCCTCCTTACTGCGCCCGGGGCCTGGGGCCCGAGGTTGGAACCTACTGCGAGATTTCCTAACACCTTGCCTCCTTGCTCAGGCCTGCTGCATGTGGGGGTCCGAGCAGGACAGGGCTCATGGACGCCTGCCCCCAAAAGATCCATGCTAGATATGTTCTGTCACCCACCAGTAAGCGTCCAGGGCACCCCCCTCCAAGTCCTCAAGGGCACCTGTCTCAGACACCCCGCCCCAGTGACATCCTTATTGGCTCTTTCCGGGGCCCCCCAGCCGGCACTGTGCTCTTATTGGTCAAACCTGGGTTACCCCGGCCGGCTCCGCACCCCCATTGGTCCAAAGTTGGAGCCCGGGCAGCGGGGGAAAGTTGGTCTGGTGGAGCTGGCGGGGAGGGGAGGGCGGGGTAAGAGGAGGGAGCCCAGGGCGCGGGAGACAGAGGGGCCAGAGCCAGGGACTGGACGGGACAGGGACAAGGGCAAGGACAGGGACACGGAGCAGGACAAGATGCTGCCTCCCAGGCCCAGCTGCCGCCTCCGCCACCGATCCCTCCTCCTCCCCCTCCTACTCCTCCTGCTGCTGCTGCTGGTTCTCGAGCCGCGCCCAGGCCAGGCCGTCGGGGCTGCAGGGACACAGGGGAGTAGAGGCCGGGGCCGCCCAGGGGGCCAGGCCCGGTAAGTCCGCTCACTTCCCTGATTCATTCCCTCTCCTCTCACCCTCAAACAGCAACCCCCCGGGAAGGAGTGGGGGAGGGTCTCACATGGACTGAAGTGGGTGGGGGGGGATGCCAAGAGAGGAGGGGGGCTGATAACTCAGGCCCCGCCCCTGCGTCCCAGGTGGTATCATCATTTATTTCCCCCGGCGCCCCAGCCTGCAAACGGCGCCCCCATAATTAGAAGAAAGGAAGGGGCTAGGGAGGAATGCAGGAATGCACCCCAGTGGGTGGACAGAGAACAACCACCTCTCCCCCATTACCAGGCAGTGCCAGCCCGCCCCCTCAGCCTGTAGTCAGTTCCCCCCATGGTCCCCGCAAAAGCGGGGAGGCAGGGACACAGAGTCCCCAGTGTGTGCACAGGGAGCCCCCTCTCCCCGCAATCCAGGTGGCCGCAGCCCCAGTAGAAAGGGAGTGAGGGAGAAGGGAGGAAAGAGCCTCACCTGACTCCCTCTCCCCTTGGTCCCGGACTGCCCTCGGTTCGCCCAGGGTGGAAGCCCAGGGCCCATCCTCAGGTTTTGGGTGGAGAGAGAGAGTCTGGTCACCCCCCCCCCCCGGCCCCCCTGCCAGATCGGCCCCCGCGCTCCGCTACAAAGGGCCAGGGCTCGGGCTCCCGCCTCTGCGAATCCGCTTAGTAACCCGAGCTCAGCCGCGCCGCGCCGGGGGCGGGGCCGGGAAGGGGTTAACTGGTAGGCCCGGGGGGAGGGGGCTTCTCCAAGTCTGTTTTCTCTAACGCTCCTTCTCCAGGGGGCCAGCAAGGGCCTGGGACTGGCAACCAAAGGCCAGCTCGTACTGCTCCCCACGTCACCCCACTTTTCTATCCCCTTCCCATCCTAGGGGCCTGAGCGCCCGTGGGTCTCGCAACCCCCTCCAGGAGAGAATGGAGCGGTCTTGGAGGGGTGCGGAGGAGGGGGTGCGCCTGCGCAGGGACTGGAGGTGGAAGGGGAGGAGGGACGCAGGGGGTTTGGGGGCCCAGGGAGTCTGGCCCCAAGCACCGAGCTGGGGCCTCCGGGAGGGCGGCGCCACCTTGTGGAAGCAGGAGGGAGTGCGTCTAGGGGGCCTCGGGGAGCTGGTGGAGGCTGGAGGCTAGCAGCTGAAGCCGTGGGTGGTGATGCCCAGCTGACCCCGGCCTCTCCTCCCTCTGGCGACCCTCTGCTTCCAGCCCTGCAGCTGCCTGCCGCCGCTGCTGCGCTGGGCGCCCTCTACGTCCGGGCCCCTGTTCTAGAGGTGAGTGTTGACCAGGGGCGGAAGTTGGACGGGGCTGTCGGGGGTCGCGTGGGCAGGGGCACAGCGCTATCTGTGCTTTTGCCTCCATCTCTGGAATGGCACTGGGCGCAGCGCGGGGTGGGTGGAGGCTGAGTCGACGGCTTGGGACCTCTGGTCCACGGAGCCCGAGGAGATGGAGGCTCTCGTTCACATTGCCCTGGTCTCTCCCCTGCAGCTCCCTGTTCGTCTCCGCAGTGCCCACCAGGGGAGCAGTGTGGAGCTCCTCAGCTGTGCCCCTGTCGGCCCAGCTGTCGGGCTGTTCGGGTTCCCCGGGCCACAGTGTCCCCAGCCCCCAGCCCCGTGCCAGTAGCCCGCAGAGAGGCCTCCCTCACTTGGCAGCCGCTGACGTGAGTGCGGGTTGGGGGCTCCTCTCCTGACCCCATTCGGTGCTGCCCCTGCCTCTGATTGTCCGTCTGTTTCGTTTTTCACTCCTTGCTGGACTTGCTGTCCCATGGTGACTGTGTTGCCCGCCATTCTCCCCTCCCCCCTTCCTACAGTTCTGTCTGCCTCTTGGGAGTCATTGTCTCCCTGTGGGTCTCGACTGACTGGGTTCACCTATTAGAGGTGTTCTTTCTGGGTCTCTATCCATCTCTGTCTTCTTCAAGAGGCTGCATGGTGCTTGGGAAAGGAGGCTAGACTCAGAGGATAGCCCCAGTCTTTTCATATTGGCACATACTTAATTTCCTCTGGCCTCAATTTCCTCATCTGTAAAATGAGGGGGCTAGGCTAAATTACCTCTAAGGTCCTTTTCAATCCATAGATCTATGCTTTAGAATGTTATTGTCTTGTGTCTTTTTCTGTGGAATGCCTGGAATCAGTACCCCATGTCTTCTTTCCCCTCAAGTAGTGAGGTCTGTCTTCTCACCGAGGCTTTCTCTCTTTTCACGTGTCTCTCTGATAGATATCGCTATTTCTGCTCTCCTTCATCTCTGTCCCTGACTCTTCCCAACCTCATCTCTCTCTCTCTCTCTCTCTCTCTCTCTCTCTGGTTCCATGCCCCCCCCCCTTCTCTCTCCCCCTCTCCCTTTCCTTCTCTTTTCCTCCTTCCTACCACGTATTGGTCTCTAGTGCCTTCCCTGTGGGTGGGCTCCTTTCTGAGTCTCATCTCTCTGTGGGTGTCTTTGCTTCCCCCCCCCCCAGTCTTTCTGTATCTACATGGTTCTGCCTGTGTGTCCCTATCTCACTGAATGTTTCTGGCTTGTTCTCCTGTCTTTCCTCCCTCTCTTAGTTTCTTTCTCCTTACTCCCTTTCCACCTTTTCCAGGCTCTGTCTCTCTCCATGGTTCTGTCTGTATGCCACCTATGTCTCATGTCTCAAAGTTGAATTCTCTGTCTCTTTCTGTCAGTCATGCTGTCTTACTCTGGCCCTGTGTCTCTCATCTCTCTCTTCCTCAGTCTCCTCTGTTCTCCAGGTTTCTTTTCCCCAAAGTCTCCCTGTGTGAGATGGTTTCTCTCAGTCATCTCTTGCTTTCTGCCTCAGATGGAAGCCTCCAGCTTTGGGTCCCATTGACCCTCTTCTTTCCCTCTCTCCCCAAGTCTCTGCCTCTCAGGTTCTCTATCTGGTCTGGGTGTGTCTGTAGTTCCCAGGCTCACTTTTAAGGGCTCCATAAATCTCTTCCCCCCCCCCCCCAATATGTGTGTCTTCTCTCTTCTCAGGGGAAAGGGCCGGGTTGGGATGAAGACTGCGTTGGTCTTCCCAGTCATAGTCTCCCGCCCTGGTTCTCAGGCCTCTCAGCCTCGTGTGGGTCCGAGTCTGGGTTTCTCTCCCCTGCACTACCTCCCTTTCTGTCTCACTCACTGCAGATCTCTGATTGCCGGGGTCAACTGGGAATCACCACCCATGTCTCTGTTTCCCGAAGGTCTCAGTTCTCTCTTTCCACGTCTCTACTGTCAGGGCTCTGTGCCATCTGCTTTGTGCCATCAATCGCCTCTGTCTCCCGGTCACTAAGTCACTCTTTGCCCCTGTCTCTAGTCTCTGAGTCTGTCTCTGTCTCAGGGCTCTCGGGGTACCCTCATCCTTCGGGCCGTGCCTGCAGGGGGCGCCTGCCTTAGCCTCAATGGGGAGGAGGGGGGAAAGTTCGTGGGTGGGGTGGGGGGATTTTTCTTCATTTTGCCCCAGGAGGAGCCAGGGGGCGCCCTGCCGGGCCTGGGCTGATCACCTCCCTTCCCCTCCCGTAGGCTGCAGGAGGCCCGGGCGCTGCTGCAGCGCCGCCGACCTCGAGGGCCCAGATACAAGGGCCTTCTGCGGCTAAGCCGCCAGCTGGAGAGAGCGGCCGCTGCTCCTGCCCGGGCCCCCGGTAAGCGCTTCGGCCCCTCCTTTCTCTTCTCCGGAGGCCGATAAGGCCGTCTGGTTCCCACGCCCTGCATTGTCCAAGGGGAAAGCCCAAGGGAACAGGAGTGCTGGTGACGCCTCTGTCCCGGGCCTGAGGTGCCCTCTCGTGGGGCTCTGGCAACTCTTTCCCCCAAGCTTCAGGGGACCCAGCGGTGGGGGTGGAGTGGGGAGAGGGGTCTAGGGTCCAGGGTCTTCATGCCCATCTCTTAACTCTCTCTTTTCCCTCCCCCAGGGCGAGAGCTGAGGGACCCCGGCATCCGACCCCTCTCCCAAGGTGGCTCAGTGACAGCGGGCGTGGGGGAGGGAGGTAAGGTGCGGCGGGGAGGGAGATTGTCAGGGAAGATGTTGTCCAGAGCCACTGACCCACGGGGCGGCCAACCCAGGGAGGGTGCCCCACCCCCACCCATTTAACCCTTTCCTGGTCGCCAGCGGGAGGAGCTCGGAGTCCGAGCTCAGCTCCACCTCTCAAGGGAAAAGGCAGGCGGGAAAGGAAGAGGGGTCCCTAACGGGCTCCGCTGGCTAGGGACCGAGGGGCGTCTGGCGGAACCCCAAGTCCAGACAACAAAGGGGATTGTGAAGCGGTGGCGCCGGTGGAAGGGTCTGGTCTGATACTTCGGGACTGGGGGGGAAGAGAAGAGGAAGTGGGGGTGTGTGTGAAGGAGAGACCTTTGCAGCGCAGCCAGAAAAACCGGGAACCCTGACTTCACCTCCGGGCTGGTCCACCTTTAACCAATGCCCCTGCCTTCAGCCCCTTGAAACATCTGTAGCCCCAGAATCTTCTCCAGCTGGGCCTCCCTGCTGCCAGTTTCTTCCCTCAGCTGTAGCCCTCTCGGTCCCCAGATGTGCCCTCCTCAGAGCTCTGTCCCGCCCCCGACTTCTTAGTCCAGCAGTGCCCGGTCCACGCGAGCCCAAATGTAGACCCCCCCCCCCCCCCCCCCCCCCCCCGGACTTTGTCTTCTAACTGCACCTAGTCATCTTTCCAGCTGTGTGGGCCCGCTCGGAGCGGAAGTGTGTGTGTGTGGGGAGATTCCAGGTGTGCGCCCCTGGGTCAGCGACTCGGCTATACATGAGCCCCAAGAAGCGCCTTCGGGGTCCCTGGTGCCCCCACCTGTTCCCCACCCTCCCAACCACTTGTTGCAGCTGGGCCGAGCTGGGCTTGGCCTGGACTGGGTGTGGGGGTGTGTGGGGGGGGGGGAAGGAGGGAGGAAGGGGAGGGAATGAGTTGAGGAAAGCAGTGTGTGAGAGTGGGGAGGGGGGTGGTGATCAGGCCCGCGCTCTCCCCCGCGTCGCGCACAAACATTGGTGTTGGCATGGAGCCCGGCCCCACGCGCCCCCGCGCGGTTGCCAAAGAGCTAGGAGGGGGTTGGCCCGTCTGGGCTGGGCTGGGCCGGGCCGGGCCGGGCCAGGCTGGGCCGGGTTGGGCGGGGGCGCATGGGGCCGCCCCCTCCCAGGTCCATCCCCCTCCCCTCTGTTCTCCTCCCTTCCCCTCCCTTTCCCTCCCCTCCCCTCCCGCACTGCGCAGCGCTAACTTGCTGTCTGGGCTTGGGCCCCTCGGGCGGGCGGCAAGGCAGCTCAGTGCGCAGCTATGGCGGGTGCCCGGCAGCCCCGGCGCCTCGTGCTCCTAGTGCTGTCGCTGCTGCCGCTGCTGCCCGGCCCGGTTGCCCGGCCCGGACCCCGCGAGCGGCTCCGAGTACTCTTCACCCCGGCTGTGTGCCGCCTGCACTGCACCGGGAATCGCTGCGTGCCCCACTGCGTGCGCGCCAACACCACCAGCGTGGAGAGCGGCTCCCCTGGCGGGGCAGCGCCCGCGGGGCCAGGCTTCCGAGTCTGTGAGTGTCAAAGGACGGGGCCGGGACTGGGGAACAGGGAAGGGAGCCGGGAGCCTCACGGAGGAGGGAGCTGGGTACCCGGATGGGTCAGTGATATCCCTAGGGGAAAGGCACAGAGGAGGGAGTCGGACACCGTTTGCCTTGAGGCAGGGAACTAACCAGGAAAGGAAGCAGAATACCGGTGGAGCGGACAGGGAGCCACAAATTGGAGGGGCACAAGAGACAGCCAATTTCCCTGCTCTGGATGGACGCTGAGCCTCCAAAAAGCCTTCTAGAGCTGAGAGGAGGGCAAAGGGTGCTTCCTAGATGACAGTCTAGCATCCCCAGAAGACACAGGGGAGGGAGTGCATCCAGGGAGCCCCTTCAAGGTGCAGACTGTGGGACATTGGGGGGAAATGGGGCTGCCGCACCTCAGAGTGCCTTGAAGGAGGGGTTCTAAGGTGCTCCTCCTAAGCAATTCCTGGGGGCTAAGGGGGAGAGCTTCGATCTCGGGACTGGGAGATAGAACTTCAGGTGCTCCCTTCAGATGCCAACTAGGTGTCGGGTGGGGTGGGGAGTGACGACTGCACAGTTCCTGGGAGACAGCAGAGCTCTTAGACTGAAAGGAAATCCAACTCCATAGCTCCCCACCCCACCTGTTCCTCTCAGTGGAGGGCAGGGGAGGGGATGAGGCAGGCTTGACCCAGGCTGGACACTGGACACCTGCCCTTCCTGGGCCACCATTTCTCCCCCAGGCTTCAATTCCCCTCAGCGGGACATCGTTCAGTCTAGCTGGGCCTCGGATTTCGGACTGAGAGGAAAGGGGAGCCTAGCTCCCCAATCCTGGGCCTCGACCTCTACCCCGACTTTGCGCCTCTCCCCATCTCCTCACTTGCCCCCGGGGGCGGCCCCCAGCCTCAGAGACTGCGGCAGCAGGCGAGGAGGGAGCTGGGGCCCCCCGGGCGCCGGGAACAGGCCAAGCCTGGCCCCGCTCCAGACCCGGCCGGCGTGAGCTCATCTCCCGCTCGGCCCCCGCCCCTTTCCCCCGCCCCTGCCTCACAGACCCAGCCCGGGGGGCCCCGGGGGAGCCAGGCATTCAGGCACACGATGCCAGCTCTCGTGCCAGGGGCTGAACCCTGAGATGGTGCCAGGATCCCTTGGCCTCTTGCCTAGGGAGGCAGGCGCAGTTGGGATGCTTGCAAGGCCGGGCCTGACCTTACCAAGACCCCGGCATCCTCGGCCCCCCGCCCCTCTTCTCCCCCTCCTCCCAAAGGGGCGGGAAGAATTGGCACTACCCCCAAGGAGCGCCCCGCCCATGGCGTGGGCCTGGCCCGTGGGAGCGGGGCTCTGCTGGCGCCAAGAACAACGGGGAAGAATTTCCACCGGACCCCTCCCGCTCCTACGCCCGCCTCTCCCCCTTCCCTTCCTCTGTGAGACCCCAGCTTACAACACCAATACCAACTCTGATCTCCAAAACTGAAATCTCTGCCCGCAAGACTTTGGCTGGCGTCCTGTCCCCCTTCTTGCCCAGAGAACCCCTGACTTCCCTCCCCCTTTTTTCTGTGAGATCCCCCCACCCCCAGCAGCAAAGCTTCTAGTCCTAGCGCCTCCTCCCCTCCCAGAGACCTAGGACCCCAGAGTTCCGCCTCCACTCCGGGCTTGGCTGGCCCCCGCCCGGCCCCACCCCACAGCTGTCTCCAGCTGTTGCCGCTGGCGGCTTCGGGGGCTCCCGTGGGGGAAGAGGCCGACGGGGTAGAAAGGGGGGAGAGGAGGACTCACAGCAGGACCCGCCCCTGGTCCCCCGGAGCGCCAAACAGCTGCCCACAGCTGGGCACAGATGGGCATGGGGCTCCAGGAAGGCAGAGACGCCTGCTTTTTGGGTGGGAGGATAGAGCTGCACCCCTCAAGGCCCCCACCCTGAGCCAGGGGAATGCGGAGCCGCCCTCCTTCCCCCCATCGCGTTTGTTTACCCGACCTCACCACTGGCGGCACCGCGCCCAGATGTCCCTGCGTGCGGGAGCTGGGCCCGATGTCCCATATGGGGACCATGCGTTCCCCCTCCTGGGGTGCAGCTGGCGGGGAGAGCTAAGCCGTAAAGTGGGGTGGGGGAGGAGCAGCTGAGGGAAGAGGACGTTTGGATTGTGTGGAGGGGGAACTGTTGAAAGGGACTTTCAGCTTCGTATGGATGGAGAGCAGGCATGCCTCCCCAGGCAAGGGGGAAGAGCTGAGTGAAAGGAAAGAGAGGGGTTCTTGGACAAAAGGAGGGGAGAAGTGAGAGAAGGAGGCTTCTGGGTTCTGCTGGCAGAGGGAGGCGGGGGAGGAGCAGACGCGTGACCCGCCCCTGCCCCTTCCATCCCTTCATAGTCTTGTGTCCACTCCTGTGCCACAACGGGGGTGTGTGCGTGAAGAAAGACCGCTGCCTTTGCCCGCCGGACTTCGCGGGCAAATTCTGTCAGCTGCCTGCCTCCCGCACACGTCACGAGGCCCCTCCGCCTCCCCCACCTGGGGTCACCAAGTCGGTGTACACGCTGCCCCTGGCCAACCACCGGGATGAAGAGCATGGTGAGGGGAGGGGAGAAAGCGTCCGCCCCAACTAGGCAGCCCTCCTGGGGCTGGGGAACAACAGGGCTCTGTTGGGGGTGCAGTGGAGGCAGGTCCAGGCAGTGAGTCAGGGGGCCTGGCTTCTTCCCTGGATCTCCTTCAGACAAGGTGTGGACTTGGCCAGGGGTCTCTTCTCTGGGCCTGAATTGCGCTGTGTGCATCTACGGTAGGATGTAGTGGAGAAACAGATGCATTCGAATACTGAGTGCTTCTCTGGGCCTCAGTTTCCTCAACTGTAATGTGAAGGGCTTGGGCTAAAGGATTTCCAAAGTCCTTTCCAGATCTAAACACTCTCTCCCTAGCTTTCACTTGTGTGATAATAAGACCAGATTGATGCTTTCACGTGGCCTCTTCCCAATCCACTGGTCTCAGTTTCCCCACATGTTAAATTTCTTAAAAGTCCTTCCTAGCTTTCTATTCTTCTGACGAGAATTCTTGTCCCTGTCATTCTCTTTCTTGGGTTCCCGCAGAACTACTCTTCCCGGTGGGACTTAGGCTTCCCCTCCTAGGTTGTCTCTTGGGACCCCCACCCCGGGCTGTGTTGTCCCCTCATCCTAGCTCCGCAGGAGCGTTCACTCTACTATCCCCCACCCCCCAGGCGTGGCATCACTGGTGAGCGTGCACGTGGAACACCCCCAAGAGGCTTCGGTCATCATTCACCAAGTGGAACGTGTGAGCGGCCCGGGGCCCAACTTGGGCCCCGAGGAATCGGAGGCTACGGGTCAGAACCAGGCTCGAGCCTCGGGGGTGCCGTCGGACCGCGCCGCCTTGTACACGGTGCTGGCCCAGAGCAGCCCCCGGGGTGAGGAGGAAGAGGGCGGCGGTTACACTGACGCCTCGGGCTTCGGCTACTGTTTCCGACAGCTCCGCGAAGGCGAGGTGAGCCCTGGATCTGGGCCCAGCGAAGGGTAGGTCGGCACTGGCTCCTGGGAGAACTGAGTCCCTCCCTTTGTCCCCGGCAGTGCGCGTCCCCTCTCCCAGGTCTGCGAACACAGGAGGTCTGCTGTCGAGGGGCTGGATTGGCCTGGGGAGTTCACGACTGCCAGCCGTGCTCCGAGCACCTCAGTAAGAAGGAATCTGGCTTGGATTAGGAAAAAGCCCCTCTGTTCCCTCTGCCCCCCTCCTTTCTCTCTCCCACTGCCCAATAGGCGCAAGCGCTCTGAAGAGTGCCAGGTGCTAAGCCTCCAGATCCAATCCCATTTTTCTCCTGTCCAGTGGGCGTTATCTGTACTAAAGTCACTCCTTTCACTTTTTCTCCCCTCAAGGCTGGGGGAGGTCTCTTCACACCAAGCCCCGCCTCGACTCTAATCTCAGTTTCTCTGGCCCAGGGCCGGACTAAACTACACCCTCTCCTGTTTCCCCAGGCAGCGTAGGCCGACTGGGATCCTCAGATGCAGCCTGCCCCACAGGCTTTGAAAGAGTCAACGGCTCCTGCGCCGGTGAGGTGGCATTCGAGCGAGGCGGGGCATGAAAAAGTGTCCGGGAATGGGGCTGGTCAGCGCCTGGAGAACGGGGACGGGAGCAGGGGCCCTGGACCCTACCCCCTCCACCAGGCCGGCCTGCCCCCATTTCCCTGTCCCTCTTCCTAGATGTGGACGAGTGCGCGGAGCCAGGGCGGTGCCAACACGGGGAGTGCGCGAACACTCGCGGCGGCTACACGTGTGTGTGCCCCGATGGCTACCTCCTAGACTCCTCCCGGAGCAGCTGCATCTGTGAGAGACCCCACCTTGGCATGCTTTGCTCCTCCCTCCCGGCCTTTGTACTTCAAAACCACCTACCCCTAACCGAACTCTCAACTCATAAACTCCGTCCCACTCCTTTCCAAAGCCCTAGCCTGACCCCTCTTAACCTTTCCCGGTTCAGATCCAAGCCCACCCCTCCGAATGCCACTATGTGCTCAGTACCGGGATTCTCCTCTGCTCGTCCAAAACCTTGCCCCCTTTTACATCTGCTCCAAGCCCCTCCCCATTCCCAAACCCAGTCTCCCCGCTCACTCCAAGCCACTCCCACCCAGCCTCTCCCCACTCCGTCTCCCTCTTCCCTGAATTGTCCCTCTGACCACAGCCTCTGGCCCCCGGCTCTTCTCTAGCCCAGCATGTGATCTCAGAGGCAAAGGGCCCCTGCTTTCGGGTACTCAGGGCTGGAGGCTGTTCGCTGCCCATCCTGCGCAATATCACCAAACAAATCTGCTGCTGTAGTCGGGTGGGCAAGGCCTGGGGCCATAGCTGCCAGCTGTGCCCACCTTTTGGCTCAGGTGGGCCCCAGGATTCCCCTGTATCCTGGTCCCTGTACTCTCCTACATCCCGACTCTCTCCCAAAGTGTTACCTCAACCTCCAACATTTTCCAACTCCTCTGCCATCTGTCTTATTCTGACTGCAAATACCCACACCCCGAGGGGATGCCCTAACTTGTACAGTCACACAGCTTACATTCAGTCCTGGTACCCTGGCCTCCACGTCACCCAAATTCCCATCCACATCCACAATCCCCTTCACATTTCACAGACTAGACACTCACAAAGGTATCTGAACCTCTTTCCCCCAAAGGACCCCCTAGGATCAATACTCTGTACACCTTTGTACCCAGAGCCTCACACTCCCCATATCCTACACCCTGCCCTCATATACTCCAACTCAATACCTCTACAAGTCCTACTGTCTCTGCCTCTGTCTTACTGATTTGCTTCTCTCTGTCTCTCTCAATTTGGCACTTCTTCATTCCCTTACCTCCCCACTTTCCCATCTGTCATACAGAGGGTTTCAGGGAGATATGCCCAGCTGGCCCTGGCTACCATTACTCAGCCTCTGACCTCAGATACAATACTCGCCCCTTGGGCCAGGAGCCACCACGAGTACCCATCAGTCAGCCCCGGGTACCTCCACCTGTTACCGCGGCACCTCCAGTCTGGGCCCCTACAGGTAAGCTCTGGGTCTTTGGGCCTCTCCATCCACCTTGAACTGTGATACAGGCAAAGATGGAGGTAAATGGGAAGCAATGGATACTGCTGGGAAATGAGAAGAAAGCATGGGTGGCATCAAGTGCCCCCCATGCCATAATCTTGACCTACCCCTTCACCTATTTTCCTGCCCAGTCTGGAGCCGTCCACCTACGTCCCACCCAGAGCCCAGACCCAGACCCCGGCCCCAGCCCCAGCCTCGACCTGAGGAACCCCTACCCACTGTCCCCATCCAGTCAATCCCTGAACTCCCTGAAAGAGGTAAGGAGCCACAGATGATGGATCTGGAATGGGAACTCTAAAGGGAGAAGGGACCAGAGAGGAAGCTCTTGGGAGAAAGGAGGAGATTCTGGGGCATGAGGAAGATTTGAGGGGAGAGGGGAGAGAGAAGCCCCTGTGGGGAAGGAGACAGAAGAGGATTGTACTTTAGAGGAGACTACAGGGGAGGCCAGGTGCCAAGGCTGGGGCAACATGCTGATCCTTGGCTGTCCACCAGGCCCAGTGGCAGGGGGTGTGTGTCAGCGGAACCCCCAAATCTGTGGTCCAGGGCGCTGTATTCCCCGCCAGGGTGGTTACACATGTGTTTGTGACTCGGGCTTCTGGCTCAGCACCCATGGCACACACTGCATCGGTGAGACTGGGGACCAAAGGGGGAAGGATGGGGATCCCTAGAGGAAGGAGGGCCCATCACCTGTGACCCCTCTGACTTTACCTCCCCTCCTTATCCAATTCTCTGGGACAGATGTGGATGAGTGCCGCCAGGTACCCCGGCCCTGTGCCCATGGGCGCTGTGAGAATTCAGCAGGCAGCTACCGCTGTATCTGTGCCCCTGGTTTCTATGCTAGTACACAGGGCACTGAATGCCAGGGTGAGTCTTTGTCCCTCTCTTCCTCCCAAATCTTGCCCTTTCCAACTGCTCTGCCCAACTCTGTCTGTAGATACAGATCTTTGGGTCTGCATGGGGTGCAGGGAGGAGCAGGTAGATGTGGGGATGCCCACAGGGGGCATCTCTTAGCCACGGCCCCACTTCTGATCCCTAGTTCTTCCCCAATCCTTGTGCCTGCAGACGTGGATGAGTGTGTTCAGCAGCCGTGTACCAATGGGCGTTGTGAGAACACTCCTGGCAGCTACCTGTGTGTTTGTCCAGCTGGGTACAAGGCTGCTCCCCATGGAGCTGGCTGCCAAGGTAAGGGGGTGGGAGGAAGAAACAGCTCGACAAAGGGAACAGAGGAGGGAGGCTGAGGGCCGAGGGGATATGGAGGGTGGGGAATTGAGCTTGAGGAGCAGAGTAGAAGATTGGGAATGATCTTTGAGGGATTGGACCCCACTTGGGTGTGCTTGGAGTTGAATGTCAGGGGGTGAGTTCTTGGGCTGACCAGAGGAATCCCACAGGCCCTTTGAGGACAGAAAGACTTCCTTAGATGTCCATGCAGCGGCAAAATGGGCCCCTAACATCAGTTCTGTTTCCTTACTCAGACATCAATGAATGTGCCCAGAGCCCAGGGCCCTGTGGCTGGGGCCACTGTGAAAATCTGCCTGGTTCTTATCGCTGTTCCTGCCCACCTGGCTTCCAAGGCCCTGAGTGTGAAGACATAGATGAGTGTGCCCGGGATCCCCCTCCCTGTGGGCCTGGCCGATGTGACAACACGGCAGGGAGCTACCACTGTGCCTGTCCTGCTGGGTACCGCTCCCATGGACCTGGCGCACCCTGTGTCGGTATGTCCCTTCTGCTACCGGTACTATGGCTAACTCTTCCCCCTCCCTCTATTATATGGACAGGCTCATAGACTTAAGAACTCCCTCTATTATGTGGATGGGCTCAAAAATTTCAGAGCTAAGAGGGAACTTCTAGGTCATCAGATGGGGAAACGGAGTCTTATTGTGGACTTGCCCAGCATCACACAGCTGGCATCAGAAGCAGGACCTGAATCCAGGTCTCCCAGACTTCAAAGTCAGTGCTCTGTTGGCTCCTCATATTGTCTCATTTCTTCCCTGACCCATCTCCTGACATTCCCGAATTACTGAGCCAGCCCTGCAAGTGCTCTCCCATTTCTCAGCCTTGGTTCCTCCATCTATAAAATAGGGACTTAATAGACTTGGAAACTCTTAAGTGCCCTTCCAGTTCTGAACTCCTGCTGCAAAGGAGACCACCGAGGAGACCCTGATGCTTGTTTAGCTGTGTAATTGTGGGCAAGTCCCTTCAGATGCCCGAGCCTCATTTTTCCTATATGTAAAACATAACCACTTTATCATGTAATGAGGGTAGAACCTGTTTTTGTAAGGGGCTTACCTTGGTAAATATGAGAGCTGCAATTTGAAGCCACATGTCTTGGTTGCAAGCCCAGTTTCTTCATTACTGTCACACTGGCCTCAATATTCTTATCTGTAAGATGGTCGGGAGGGAAAGGGGCAAGATGTACTTAATAGTTGCACCTTGAAGGAAGAAAGATTTCAATCAGCAGAAACGAGGATGGAGGGTGTTTCAGGCAAATTCCTGGAGTTGGAGACTGGGAGATGGAATGGCATCTTATTGGGAGTCTAGGATCTGGCTTCGAATTTCGTGCTCTGTCCCTGACCCTCTGTGATTCTGGAAAAAGCTCTTCGCCTCGCTAAGCCTCAGTTTCCCCATCTGTAAAATGAGAGGAATGTTCTAGATAGTGTAAGGGGTCATCTTGTCATGATGTAGGGAAGGGGGCGTGGTCAACCTCAGGAAGACCCTGCAGGGTGTGCCTGCGGGTGGGGGGTCGATAGGCCCCGTTCCCCATCTTTGCCGTCTCATCTCCCGCAGATGTGGATGAATGCCAGCGAAGCCCCCCTCCCTGCAGCTACGGACGCTGCGAGAACGTGGATGGCTCCTACCTGTGTACCTGTCCCACCGGCTTCCGGCTCAACGCCGCGGGCCAGGCCTGTGAGGGTGAGGAGGCAGGGCTTGGAAGGAGAGGGGGGCTTAGGCGCCCCAGGGACAGGGCTTAGGCCCTTCCCTTGCTCGATTGTCTTTCCCCCAGATATCGATGAATGTGAAAATCACGTGGCCTGTCCGGGGCAGGAATGCGTCAACTCGCCAGGGTCATTCCAGTGCCGGGCTTGCCCAGTAGGCCATCGATTGCTCCAGGGGCACTGCGCTGGTGAGACTGGTGTCCCAGGACCCCATCCAGCTGGCCCCTGACGCTTCTCTTTCTGACTTTGGGCTCTGAGACACATTCTCCCCCGACCTTCCATCCCTCTGATAGGGAAGATCTGAACAATTCCCTCACACCCTGTGACCTGGACCCCAGACCTTCAGCCTTCTGATCTGGGGGCCTTGGGATCACACCCCCCCCCAATCCCTCCGACGGAGCGTCCCTGGAACATTTGCCCCCTGACACCTCTCAGTTCCTCCGATGGGAGGTTCTGGAGCACCCAGACCCTCAACCCTCTGACTGAGGTACAAGCCCGTTGTCCTGAATCTCTCCTGATCTGGGAAGCGCAGGCCCCACGACACCGTCGATGAACTCAAACCGCCAGATTCCTTCGCTCTCTCCGTTTGTACTTTAGGCCTTCTCCTCACCCCTCTCCCAAATTTTGAGCTCCCCGAGCCTCACACCCAGGCGTTCCTCGTTTTCAGATGTGGACGAGTGCAGTTCGGGCGCCCCCTGCGGACCCCACGGCCACTGCACCAACACGGACGGTTCCTTCCGCTGCAGTTGCGAGCCTGGTTACCGGCTCCCACCCGGCGGGCGATCGGGTCCTTGCGCAGGTGGGAGAGGACACGGGGAGTGTCCGGCTGGCCGGCAAAGGCCCCGCCCTCTCTCGCCCTAACCTTCATCCTCTCCCTGCTTCCTTCCCTAGACGTGAACGAGTGCCTGGAAGGAGACTTCTGCTTTCCCCACGGGGAGTGTCTCAACACCGAAGGTTCCTTCGCCTGCACGTGTGCTCCAGGTTACCAGACTGGGCCCCGCGGATCTTCCTGCATCGGTACGCCTGGCCCTAGAACAGAAGCGAGGTTTGGAAGGACCCAGCCTGGAACGTAGCGGGCGGTATTTAGAATGTGGGGCATTGCGGACGGGGATGGGGTCTAGTGGGGGTGACACTAACAGAGCAGGGGTCTGGGACTGGGATTGGGACTGAGTGTCAGAAGGGGTTGGTGAAGTTTGGGTGGGATAAGGGAGGAAGGCAGGGGTGGTCCATCCTTGGGCTTCCTTGATGTTGTCCTGTCCCCTAGACGTGGACGAGTGCCGGGATGGAAGCCTGTGCCAGGGAGGCCTTTGCACCAACACCGATGGTTCCTTTGAATGCGCCTGTCCTCCGGGATACCGCGCCAGTGCCGACCTGACCTCCTGCAGCGGTGAGCGCCCATGCTTTCCCCTCAGGTACTGGGCCTTTAGCATCCCCCAGTGACTGACCCCTTCCCGGGTCTGTGCTGCATTCCTCAGATGTGGACGAATGCCGTGAAGGAGGGTCAGCCCTGTGTGGGACCCAGCGCTGTGAGAACTCCCCAGGCTCCTACCGCTGCGTCCGGGACTGTGACCCGGGTTACCACGCGGGTCCCGAAGGCAACTGTGATGGTGAGAGGACCCACCGAACTCGCGCAGAGCTTGGACACCTTTCTGTCCCCGGGATAGCCAATGTCCTCTCCCGGTGCCCAGGGGTGCAAGTGGGCTGGGACTGGGGGGGGGGGGGCAAATGGGCTGGGACTGAGCAGGTCCCGCCTCCCTGGCCTTGATGGTTCTGTCTCAGAGGGTTCCGACGGCCTGCGGCGTTTGGTCAGAATTCCCGCGGCAGGGGGACAAGGAGTAGTGGTCGGCTTCTGGCTCCGGCTCTCATTGCTGCGGGCCGCCGGTCCCTCCGTCGGCCACGAGGCGGCGCGCCGACGCTGGTTGCTCTGCCTTCCCTTCCGTACTCTGTTCTGTTCCTCGCAGATGTAGACGAGTGCAGAGAGTACGGGCCCGCACTGTGTGGGGCCCAGCGTTGTGAGAACACCCCCGGCTCCTACCGCTGTGTCCCCTTCTGCGACCCGGGGTACCAGCCCACTCCCAGCGGTGGCTGCCAGGGTAATGAATGTTTGTGGCATGAATGAATGAGACCCCGGGTGTGCCCAACATCTGGAGGGCACCGGGCAACTCCTTCTTGCTCTCTGAGACAGTTTCCCCATCTGTACAATGGTATCTACGGCCACTTCTAGTTTTAATTCTTGGGGCGGGGGAGGGGAAGAATGTAGGGAAAGAAATAAGCAATTATGTAGTGTCTACTGCATGCCGGGCACAATTATTATCCTATCTTCCAGTCGAGGAAACTGAGGCAAAGCTTAAACCCAGGGTCCCATAACTAGTAAGTATCTGAGGTCACATTTGAACTCAGGTCTCTCTGGCTCTGTCCACTGGGTTTGTAGTCGGGATACCTGGGTTCAAGTTCTGACTCAGCCTCTCATCATCTGTGAATTTGGGCAGGTTATGTGGTCACTCTTGGCCTTAGTGTCCTCATCTGTAAAGTGAGGTAGTTGCACTAGATGACAGAGGTCAATTCAATTCATCAAGCATTAAGCGCCTACTGTTTGCTTGGGTGCAGAGGTTATAAAAACATAAATTAAATTATAAAGACATAAATAAAACTTCTTTCTGGAGCTAATTCTGTGGGCCTAGGAATGCCTGATTCCCTTAGGCTCTTCTGTCTTCCAGGCTAGCTCTGGTCTCAGTATCTTCCCTGAGGCCACTGCCCCTCATCTTGTTTCTCCGTGCCTCCCCCAGAGTAAAAATATGCAGAGAGAAAACAAAATTACTGCTTTTTACTGACGATATGATGGTGTGCTTAGAGAACCATAGAGAGGAAATGAAAATAAATGGAAATAACTAACAACTGGCAAAGTTGCAGAATATAAGATAAAGCCGCACACATGGTCAGCATTCCTATATAGCTATCACCCACAAAACCCATCAGGGAAAGCTAGAAAGAGAAATTCCATTCACACTTATTACAGAAGCTAAAAGATGCTTGAGAGTGTCCCAAGGTGCATCCAGGACCTAGATGGATCTAAGGATAAAGCATTCTTTGCTGAAATAAATATACCTAAATAAGTGGAGAAACATTTATTGTTTGAGAGTAGGTCAGACCAATAGAATAAGAATGACAGTGGGAAGGAAAGGGGTCTCTCAGTACTAGTCTCAAACTATGCTACAGAGTAGTAGTTATTAAAATGATCTGATGTTGTTATCCAGTCAGTTTTTCAGTCTTGTCTGACTCTCCATGATCCCATTTGGGGTTTTCTTGGCAGAGACACTAGAGTGGTTTGTCATTTCCTCCTTCAGCTCATTTTACAGATGAGGAAAGTGAGGCAAACAGGGTGAAGTGACTTGCCCAGGGTCACACAGCTAAGAAGTATCTGAGGCTGAATTTGAACTCAGGAAGATTAATCTTGCTGATTCCAGGCCAGGCACTGTATCCACTGCTGTTCTAAATGATTTGGTACTGGTTTTTAAAAAAGGGTGTGGAAGGTCTATGCCTCCTCCAGGCCTTTCTCTACTATAGGGCCTGGATAGGGCTCCCAACTCCCAGTCCTCTAGACCCACTCTTGCTCATAAGATCCTTTCCTTTCCTTTTTTTTTTTTTTTGCAGGGGGGAAGGCAAGGCAATTGGGGTTAAGTGACTTGCCCAAGGTCGCACAGCTAGTTAAGTGTCAGGTGTCTGAGTCTGGATTTGAACTCAGATCCTCCTGACTCCAGGGCTGGTGTTCTATTCACTGCACCACCTAGCTACCCTCATAAGGTCCTTTCCTAGTAGGGTTTTCCAATGTCCTTAGGTGACTCCCACATTTAAGTCTCGGGTTTTCTCCTATCCTAGAGAATTCCCTGAGTTTCAATAGATTTCAAGCCAGGAGAGACCTTAGAGGTTGTTAAGGCTAATCCTCTGATTTCATAGATGAAGAAACCCCGGCCAAAAGAAATTAAGTGACATGTGACCCAGGCAGAATCTGACCCTAGCTCTTTCTTGCTCCAAGGCCAGTATTCTGTCCACATTAGCACACGGTGCCTCATAAAATTGGTACCACATGGGGCGAGCCCTTTCCCACTGGGTCCCAGGACCCTAGGAGTGGTGAATAGGTAGGAATTCATGTACAATTGCTGGTTTGATTGTAGATGTGGACGAATGTCGGAACCGAACCTTCTGTGGGGCCCATGCCATGTGTCAGAACTTGCCAGGCTCCTTCCAGTGTCTCTGTGACCAGGGCTATGAGGGAGCCAGGGATGGGCGCCACTGTGTGGGTATGATGGGCCCAAGGGGCTGCTGGGGGGAGGGGAGCCTAGGGGGGACATGGTCACGGGTGGGTGTTAGGGTGACTGGTCCCTTGGCTCCTTCCTTTTGTACTCCTCGGCAGATGTGAACGAGTGTGAGACCCTCCAGGGCGTATGTGGGGCCGCACTGTGTGAGAATGTAGAAGGCTCCTTCCTCTGTGTTTGCCCCACCAGTCCTGATGAATTCGACCCCATGACTGGACGCTGTGTTCCCCCAAGGCCCCCTGCCAGTGAGTGTCATTCCTCTGTTTAACTGATGGCTGCAGCAGACACCTGTGGGTCTGCAGCCTAGAGATGATTAAACCCTTCTTTAGTTGGTTGCAAAGGTGTCTGTGCTGCTTGTATAGGCCCCTTCTTCAGTCATTTCAGTCAGGTCTGACCCTCCATGACCCCATTTGGGGTTTTCTTGGCAGAGACATTGGATTGGTTTGCCATTTCCTTCTCCAGCTCATTTTACAGGTGAGGAAACTGAGGCAAAGAGGGTGAAATGACTGACCCAGGGTCCTATCTTTGCACCAGGGTCACACAGCTAGGAAGTATCTCAGGCTGGATTTAAAATCAGGTCTTCCTGACTCTGAGACCAGTGATCAGTTCCCTATGGCTCCACCTAGCCACCCCTTAGGGCCCTTAGCAATTAAGATAAAGGAAAGTTAGCTGTGTGACTGTTCCCTCCCTGGACCCTTTCTGTCTCTAAAATGGGGGGACTGGCCCTTCCAGCTCTAAAGGTTAACAATCTGGCGAGTTATTACAGCTGTTATTGGTGCATTATTGGCACCTGTCTCGTCCAGCTGCACAAACATCTTGATGTGTCCCTGAATATGGATAATGGCCATTGGTTAAATTAGAAAAGAAGGTCAGGCTGAGACCCAGGCCTGAACTGCTGGTGTTCCTGATGGTTGGTGGACCTGCTATGTTTTTGTTCTGGTACCTCGACTGAGAACCTCTCATTTCTCCATTTTCAGGGTCGAGTCCTCAGCTGCCCTCGAGCCCAGGGCTCCCTGCCCGACTGCCGCCTCCTCCAGCTCCTCCTCGGCGGCCCACTGCGCCAAGGCCGGGCCCTGGCCCTGGGGCTAGCAGTGGACGAAGGGAGTGTTACTATGACACCGGGGCCCCTGACGCCTGTGACAACATCCTGGCCAGGAACGTCACCTGGCGGGAATGCTGCTGTACCGTGGGCGAGGGCTGGGGTAGTGGCTGCCGCATCCAGCAGTGTCCAGGCCCCGAGACAGGTATTGGGGGATGAAGAGACTGGCAGAGAATGGGGGTTGGGGACCAAACCTGGTGAGGAGGTGGGAAGGGGGCACTGAGTGAGACAGAGAGAGAGAGTGAGACAGAGAGACAGATAGAATGATAGAGAGTCAGAGAGAGGAGCCAGGATGCCTAAGTCCCCAGGGCTGGAGATGGAGTCTGAAGACCCAGGTTTGAGTCCTACCTCAACAAGTCGCTAACATGCCTTCTCTTTGCCCAGCGGAATACCAGTCTCTGTGCCCACATGGCCGGGGCTACCTGTCCCCCCCTGGAGATGCCAGCGTCCGGAGAGGTGAGTCTTTTAGCACAGTAGAAAAAGGTAATGGATGAAGAGTTAGTATTCCCCTCCTGCTTCTTACTCTACATGACCTTGGGCAGGTCACTTCTCTTTGGGGCATAGTTTCCTCATCACTAAAATGAAAAGGATGGGTGAGATGACCCCCAAGATCCCAGCTGACTCTGAGCCCATCGATCCCATGAGCCTAACCCTACCCTGATTTCTGACTCACCCCTCTTCTCCCGATGGCCCTTTTCTCCCAGCTTCTGGCTCCTGCCAAGGCTGACTGTTGATTACATCTGTCCCATTTCCCTCTGGGCTTGGGAAGGATGAGCTTGGCAGAGGGTGGCCCTGACCACCATTGAGACTTTGGACCTTCCCTTCCACAGATGTGGATGAGTGTCTCTTGTTCGGGGACCAGGTGTGCAAGAGTGGGGTGTGTGTGAACACAGCCCCAGGCTACTCTTGTTACTGCAGCAATGGCTACTACTACCACACCCAGCGACTGGAGTGTATTGGTAACGCCCCCCTCCCAGTAGGGGGTTGGTGGGGGGGAGCCTTCTAGGAGTCTGGTCTCTGTGCTGCCTTCAGTAGCTGAGAAAAGAAGATTGGGCAGGAGAGGGCTTTGGAAAGGGATGGGACTGACCTTCCCCAGGAAATCTGCCCAGAAATCTTTCATTCCTTCTGATACAGCAAGGGCGGTGATAAAGCACTGGTCGTGGTGGGGGAGGGGGTTCCAGGGGGTAAAGCTGAAGTCGAATGCCACCAGCCCATCCTTCTTGACCTCTATCCTTTCTGCTTGAGCAAAGGCGATGAGCTGGAGGGTGGAGATGGCTTCTCTCCTCATCAGCCCTGTGTCTCCCCAGACAATGATGAGTGTGCAGATGAGGAGGAGGCATGTGAGGGTGGCCAGTGTGTCAACACTGTGGGTTCCTACCATTGTACCTGTGTCCCTCCATTGGTGCTGGATGGCTCCCGGCGGCGCTGTGTGACCAATGACAGTCAGAGTCTCGGTAACCTATGACCCTTATCTCACCCTGCCCCTGGGGGAGAGGGAGGGACAGGTTTCCTGGGTGGAGACTGGAGACTGTCCCCTATAGTCCTCCACTCACCCTAGGCTCTGGGGCTGGGAAGGAACCCAGGCCTTGGGTGTGGGGCTCATTCTGGGAGAATCAAAGAGCCAGGGGTCATGGGGACCAGAGTGGGGACTAGATCTGAGAGGTAGAGAAAAGAGAGGGGACCGCTCTTTCAGAGAAATTGGCAGTGAGTAGGAGGGCGCTTATGGGGCATCGGGTGGGAGACAGTACCAGGCAAATACCCTTCTTCCTTCCCTCCCTCTACACCCTATTCAGATGACAACCTGGCTGTGTGCTGGCAGGAGGTGGGACCAGACCTAGTGTGCAGCCGCCCTCGCCTGGACCGGCAGGCCACATACACCGAGTGCTGCTGCCTTTATGGGGAGGCTTGGAGCATGGACTGTGCTCTGTGCCCAGCCCGAGACTCAGGTGCTGCCTCCTTCCCCCTAAGCCCTGGGGCCTGCCCATACCCTTGACAGTGTGGTACAAAAGCAGAGAAATCGTTTCTGGATCCCAGAAAGCCAGCCAGGCTCCCGCAAGCAACAGCCTGGTTGGTCGGTCTATGGCCTTGAGTACTGCCTGCCACCTGGTGGCCATTGGTAGAATTACAGGCATGGCTCTTAAGAGGAAATCCCAGGACCTCAGAGCAAGAAGACCAAAATTCAAATCACAGATTTAGAGAGGGAAGGCTAGAGACCCCCCTCAGTATACATGTGAGGAAACTGAGGAGAAGACAGGCAAATATGTTCAATTGTCTTGTGGGTTTTAAGCAGCAGCACCCAATTTTGAACACAGGTTAGTATTAATAATTATTCATCGTTAGTATAATTGATTATTAATATGTAATTGTAGTGTAACATATTCTTAAAACTAATAATGCTACTTCTATTTAACTTGGATATTTTATATTATCATTCATCATATTTAGTATTTATTTTAATATTTATTACATTTGTATATTTATTTAATTAGTTGTTCAGTCATTTGGAGCTGTGTCAAAGATGCTGGAGTGGTTTGCCATTCTCTTCTCTGGTGCACTTTATAGATGGGGAAACTGAGGCAAACAGGGTGAAGTGACTTGTCCAGGGTCACACAACGAGTAAATGTCCGAGTCTAGATTTGAACTCAGGAACATGAGTCTTCTTGACCCCCAGACCTGACGCTCTATCCACTGCTCCATACAGACACCCATTAACAATTTAGTAATAATCATCCATAATTTTATTAACATTTATTAATAATTAATATGCTGTTATATCACAATGTGCTATAATCAATAATGTTAATCATTGCTATATTCTTGATGATGTTACTGATGATGTTAATTATTATTAATAATATTGACCTGAGTTCCAAACTGGAAATCTCATACTAAAGTTTCTATTTCATCAGCATTGATATATTTCTTTCACAATAACCCTGTGAGATAGAACTCATAGTCCCCCCATTTTCATGGATGAGTGCACTGAGGAGCAGAGATGGAGTTATTTTTTCCCAGAGTCCCACAGAGAGAGGACACAGGATGTCACGTGAGCCAGCCTCTGGGGCAGGAAGATGTGAGGGCTCATGGTCTGTTTCTGATACCTCCTGGCTAGGTGACCCTGAGCCAGTCACTTCACCCGTCAGTCCCTAAGATTAAGTTCATTGTGGCTATAAGACAAAGAACCTTGTGGGTCTGCATTGGCTGAGGGAGGGTGTGAGGGACTTGGGAGTTAGGTACCCAGAACAGTGCCATCACAGTTTGGCACCAAAGAGGACCAATTGGCTAATCAGGTATTGGAGGTGAGATTTGAACACCGGTCTTCTAGCACTCAAGTCCCAGGCAGACAGAAAGAGCTGAGGCCTTGAAGGCTGATCTGGACCTTTGGGATCCTTCTTTTACTTCTCCAGATGACTTTGAGGCTCTGTGCAATGTCCTTCGACCACCAGCCTATGGCCCAGCCCGCCCCGGAGGTTTTGGGATCCCTTACGAATATGGACCAGACTTTGGACCAGGCTATGGAGGTCTCCCCTATGGACCGGAGCTGTATCAACCCCCACCCCCACCAGTCCCTGGGCTGGGCTATGACCCTTACCCACCTCCTCCAGGGTCCCTACCTTTCCCTGGTGCAGGTAGCCCCTATGGCCCACCACCCTTTGAGGTGCCTGACTTTGACTCGGTTGCTGCTGGGGCCTATGGGGAGCCTGAGGGCCGCCCACCTCTGGACTCTACTGCCCGATGGCGTTATCGGCCCCGAGATACGGGTGGCTCCTTCCCAGAGCCTGAGGAGGAAGAGGAAGAGGAAGCAGGAGCCCCCTATGCCGGTGAGCACCTCCAGAGCACAGACGTGCTCACAGCTCTCTCAGGCTGCTGGATGGCACTACACTGGACTTCTCTCTGAAGTCCTAGGTCCCTGGCCCATGCAAGAGAGGGACTGGGTCCACACTGATGCAGGAAGGGCCTCCTCCCTCTCCTGCCCTTTATGGTAAACTGATCATTCCCTGCCACTCCCTCAGCTCCTCTCCACCTTCTCCTAGAAATCCCTCTTCCCCTCCCCCAAGGACCAGAGCCCTTCAGTATCTAGTCTCTATCGGGATCTCTGCTCCCTTTTATTGGCCTGGTCCAAGGGGCAGCCTTGACACAAAGAACACCCTGCCCCCAGTGAAGCTGGGCACAGGAGCCCCAGCTGGCTAGGTCTGCACTTTCCCTTCCCACATTATCAGCAATGAGTCCCAGAGAGGAGAAGGAAGGTGCCCAAGGTCGGAGCAGGGTGACCTTCCCGTTTTTTTACAAAAGTTCTGAAAGGGGTAGTCAGTCACTGGTTAAACATTGGTCAGGTGATTGCTTCCTCGGCCCAGGCCCTCCCCCCTCTTCCTGCCACATCTGTCTGATGCCCAAAGCTGGGGCATCATGCATACACACACAGAAGCGCTCTCGCATCCTGGACGGGCACTCTGTTGGATGTGGCCCCATGATGTTTCCCACCATCCCCCTCCAGCTGGCCGCTATGAGCCCTTCGAAGGGCTACAGGCTGAAGAATGTGGCATCCTGGACGGCTGTAACAATGGGCGCTGCATCCGAGTCCCCGAGGGCTACACGTGTGACTGCTTTGACGGTTACCGACTGGATATGACCCGCATGGCCTGCGTGGGTGAGCTTGGGTGGGGACCTGGGCAAAGGAGGGCTGGGAGAGCGAGCAGCGCGGCAAAATCACCGTCCCTTCCAGCCCCGCTCTCCAGATCCTGAAGGAGGCAGAGTGTGGAGGGCCGGACACCTGAGGGTCTGGTTGCCTGGGCTTCCTCCCTCGGCACCCAAGAGGTCTGACTCCCTTAGGGAGGTGGTAGCTCCGGACTCCTGGGCCCTGGAGGCAGCTTAGCCCTGGGTGAGGAGCCCTGAATGTCCCGGTACTAAATCCAGCCTCGATTCTACTCCTTCAGACATCAACGAGTGTGAGGAGGCGGAGGACCGAAACTCGCTGTGCGTCAATGGGCGCTGTCTCAATTCTGACGGCTCATTCCGATGCATTTGCCGGCCTGGCTACAGGCAGTCACATCAGCCTCACCGGTGTGTCCCTGCTCGCCCCCAGGCCTGAGCTGGGTCATCCCACCTGCTGTGGCCCTGGCTGAGCCAGAGAGGGTCTTGTGGAAGGACCTGAGCCCAAGCCCCAGAGAGCCTGCTTCCGTCAGGGGCTGGGCCCATTCAGCATGGCCCTAGGCCAGCCCCATCTACTGTATACCCCTCCCCGACACACTCTGCACGCTCGTGTCCCACCCCCACACACGCTTTGCCTCACTCATCTGCTAAAACGCACGGGCCACATGACTGGATGGAGAGATGGGCAGAGGGACAAAGAGATAGCACTCCAGACAATGCCCTCCACCTCAGCCCGGGGTCCACAGCAATCCTTTTCCTGTTCCCCCTAGAGGAACTGTGAGGACCAATGGCATGAGCACCTGGGTCCTGGCTTACACCCTCCCCTCCTTTTCCCCCGACAGCCCTCTTCCCCTTTTTTCAATAAATTTCCTTTTTCTACCTGTTGCCTCATGGATGTCGCCCAAGCCCAGGTCAGAGAGAGAATATTGACCTTGACCTTGGAAACCCCCTGACCTTTTTAGCTAGAAGTCACCCACAGCCTTGCTGCCCCCTTCTTGGGGCATGAGTGCAGTACTTTCTCTGGATGGTTTTGGGCCACTCTTGGAAGCATCTCCCTGCAATGGAATGTGTCTCCACTCAACTCATTCATAGTAAATGTCTATTAGGAGTGATCACCACCATCATCATCATCATCATAGCTAGCATTTATATAGTCAGGTGGTAAAGTGGATAGAGTACTGGATTTGGAACCAGGAAGCCTCATCTTCCTGAGTTCAAATCCAGCCTCAGATACTTAGTAGCTGGGTGACCCTGGGCAAGTCACTTAACCCTGCCTGCCTCAGTTTCCTCATTTGTAAATAAGCTGGAGAAGGAAATGGCAAAACCCCTCCAGTATCTTTGCCAAGAAAACCCTAAATGGGGTCACAGAGAGTTGGACATTCCTGAAACAACTCAACAACAACCACAACAGATAGCTCTTCTTATATGTGAGGCACTCTGCTAAGCTCTTCACAAATATGATCTCATTTGATCTTCACAACCACCCTGGGAAGTAGACGCTATTATTATCCCCATTTTACAGATTAGGAAACTGAGGCAAAGGTAAAGAGTAATATCAACTACAGGTTGATTTGACTGGAATAAAGAATATACTCTGTGAGGTGGGAAGGGAGAATAATGAAAAATCAATTTGGAAAGTAGATTGGAGCCAGAAGTGAAGGGCTGTCAATGTCAAATGGAGAAGTTTATCCTGGAGGAAATAGGGAACCACTGATGATTCTTGACCAGGAGAGTAACAAAGTTGGAACTGCATTGCCCAATATGGATTTGGAGGTCATATGCAGGATGGGTTGGAAAGGGGAGAAGCTGGAAGCAGGGAGACTTACTTTAGTAATGATCCAGGTGGAAGATGACCTGAAACAAGATGAAGAATGGAGAATGATTCCAACATTGTGATCCTGGGAGAGTGAAAAGATGGTGATATCTTAGAAATGGATAATTTATGAGAGGAAGGGCCTGTGTGTGTGTGTGTGTGTGTGTGTGTCCCTGTGCATGCCTGTGAACACACACAATGTTATGATTGACATACTTACCAGACAACCAGGAAAAGACGTGGACCTCGGCACAAGCTCAAAAGAAAGATAAGGATGGAATTTGTAGAGTTATATATAAACTATATGTTATATCTATGCACACACACATATATGTATATGTTGGTGAGTTGGTTATTGTCCTTCATTCTGGGTCCTAGAGGCAGCTAACCCCTGGGTGAGGAGCCCTGAATGTCTAGGTCTGTGTACAGTGTGTCTAACTGGTTGATCAGACCAATATGAGCTCTGAAGGCTCTACCACAGATTGGGCACAAATAGTCCACATGAACATTTGGAGTGGAAATGGTTCTAAATTTGTTTGTCTCATAATTTCTTTTGAGCTACTGCTTTGCTTGTAGAACATAGTGTTCCTTCTTTGATGAGGGTATGCCATGCTGAGTGATCCTGTGCCAGTGTCTCCCATGTTTCACAATCCCAAAGTTCTTCCGAGAGACCTTGAGTCTGTTCTTGTATCACTCCTGACCTCCATGTGAGTGCCTTCCTTTCGTGAGTTCACTGTAAAGTCTTTTAGGTAAACATACCTTTGGCATTCAAACAATGTGGCCAGCACATTGGAGTTGTGCTCTCTGCAGTAGAGTTTAAGTGCTTAAAAGTTTAGTTTGAGAAAGGACCTCAGTGTCTGGTCCCTTATCCTGCCAGGTGATCTTCAGAATATTTCTAAGACAATTCAAATGGAAGTGATTCAGTTTCCTGCCATGGCACTGGTAGACTGTCTAGGTTTCACAGGCGTACAACAATGAGGTCAGCACAACAGCTCTGTAGACCTTCAGTTTGGTAGGCAACCTAAAACCTCTTCTGTCCCACACTTTCCTTCAGAGTCTCCCAGAGACTGGCAATGTGTGTATCAACCTCATCATCTATGTGGACATCTCTGGAAAGTAAACTAGCAAAGTAAATGAATTTATCCACAGAATTCAAAACTTCTCCATTTGCTGTAACCAATGATTCCATGGATGGATGGTATGGTGCTGGCTGGTGGAGACGCTCTGTTTACTTGATGTCATCAGGTCAAAATTAGCGCAAGTGGCAGAGAATTGATCCATATTCTGTTGCGTTTCAGCCTCAGAGGCTACATTGAGTACGCAATAATCTGTGAACAAAAAATCATGTGCCCACCCATACCTTCACCCCACAACTCCCCCCGACACTTTAGTCTTGGCTTGTATTCTTTTCAAGTTAAATAATGTATAGTCGCTGTGGTAGCTAACCTTAATGCCAATTTCATCGTCGTTGAAGGCGTCTGACGATATGGATGAAAATATCATGCTAAAAAGAATAGAGCAAGTATGTAAACCTGCTTCACTCCATTGGTGACAGAGAAAGTTGGAGAGAGTATCATCCATTATTCAGAACGTAGGCAAGCACGCCATACATTGCAAAGGGCTGGGTCATGGTGTACAGACCTCTCTTCTGCTCCTGATAATTCTCCTGCAGTTGTCAGGCAGTAAACACCATATTGACTGTGCCTTGGCCCTTTTAAGGAGGACTCTGGCAAGAATCTTGCCATTTAACTAAGAGAGGGAGCTAAGTGAGAAAGACTAAGTGAGTTCTCCCCACCCCCCCACACACACACACCTTGATTGTCACAGGACAATCTATTTCCTTTACCTTTATAGCAATGGAAAATGGAGGCATCCTTGAAATCCCCAGGAATAACCTCTTCCTGCCATATAACCCAGAACATTTTAGTCAGCTTTTGTATGAGCAATGGACCCCCTACCTTGTAAATCTCAGCTGGAATAGAATCAGCACCAAGAGCTTTGACACATGAGAGGAGCTCAATGGCATTCAAAACCTCTTCTTCAGTTGAAAATTTGAAAAGAGAGCAATTGACTTCAACCTGAGGTATATGGTCAATGGCTTCAACATTGATTGATGATGGTCTGTTGAGAACGCTATGGAAGTGTTCAGCTCATCTGGCCAGGATTATGTCCTTATCACTAATCAATGTAGCTCTGTCAGCACTGAGTAGTAGAAATGAACCATAGGTCTTTGACCCATAAATAGCCTTCAGGACATCATAAAAATGCTTTATGATACAAAGCATTACTATCAGCATAAAACTAGATTTAATCTGCCTTCTCACTGAGCCAAGAGTCCTGCATCTCTCTAAGCTTCGCTTGCACTTTACTTTTGATAGAGTTAAATACTGCCTTCTTAGAGACAGATGAACTATCCTGCTGGTAACCCCTGTGGAGTTCTTGTTTTTTGTTGACCAGTTTCTGAATTTTTCCATCATTTTTGTTAAACCAATATTGATGTTTTTGAGTGTTCTGGCCCAGATGAATAAATGCAGTGCTGTACACCTAATCTCTGAATGCTGCTGTTCCTTTTCTGCACCACTGTTTCCAACTGTCTGTTGGCTCAGCTTTCCCTCTAACTTAGCAAGGAACTGTTCTTGTTCAGAGAAGACCTCTAATCTGTTGACATTAAGTCTTCTGGTAGTCATCCTGCCTGCTGTTGTTGAATGCAAATGTTTAGGATAAATCTATGATCGGTCCAGCTCTCTGCATCACCTCTATTACTTTCACATCCTGTTTGCCTCTTCTCCTTAGTATATTATATGCCAATGTTTGCGGCAAGATTGCATCCATGAAGTTTTTTTGTGTTTAGATAAATGGAAGACAGTACTGGTGATGAGAAGAGCATGAGATGCACAAGTCTTCAGTAGTAAGTGACCATTGCTTTTGCTGTTTCCAACTCCATTTCTCCCAAGGACTCCTTGTCATGTCTGGTAGTCTGAGCCTTTGGTAGCATTAAAATCTCCCAGAATTATAAGTGTGTCCTCTTTCAGCACATTGATGATAAGGGTCTCCAGGTCTTCATAATTTTTTTTTTACCTCATCAGGGTACATCATAGTGGGAGTATACGCACTGATGATGGTGGCATGACATTTTCCTGCAAGTGGCAATCTCATTGTCATGAGCCTGTCATTCACTCCTTTTGGTGGGCATACAAGCTTGTTGACTAGATTAGTCTTGATTGCAAAACCTACCCTTCACCTCGACCACTAGAAAAACATGATGATTTTGGTAAGTTGGCCGTCATTTGCCAGCCTCATTTCACTCAGGGCTGGTATTTGGATTCAATACCTGCTGAGTTCTCTTACAACAAGAGCTGTTGGTCTTTCAAGTCTATTAGATTTTGTATTGTTCATAAGTGTGAGCACATTCCATATACTAATGGTGAGTGGAATCATCTTTGCAAAAGTTTTTATTGATGATAAGTTGGAGCTGATGATATAACTGGGAGAGTAAGTGTAGAAAGCAGAGATAAGGGTCTAAGCTTGAGGAAACCTCATTAAGGGTGGCTGGTAATGTAGTGAATGCAGCTCTGGCCTAAAGTTAGAAAGCTATTGCTGTTGTTCAATCATTTCAGTGTTTCAGTCATTTCTGACTCTTCATGACCCCGTTTAGGGTTTTCTTGGAAGAAATACTGGAGTGATTTTCCATTTCCTTCTCCAGCTCATTTTTACAAATGAGGAAACTGAGGCAAACAGGGTGAAGTGACTTGCCCAGAGTCACACATCTAGTAAGTGTCTGAGGCTGGATTTGAACTCAGGTCTTCCTGACTCCAGCACTCTATCCTCTGGAAGACCTGAGTTCAAATCCAGGTTCAGGAAATTACTAGTTTTATGACCCTGGGCAAATCACTTAGCCTCTGTTGGCTTCAGTTTCCTGAAATGTAAAATGGAAGAAAGAACAGCTCCTAGCTCACAGTGTTGTGAAGATCAAATGAGATAATTTTATAAAAACTGCTTAGCACAGTGCCTGACACCCATAGTTGCTTAACCTCTTCCCTTCCCCCACATAAAAGGAGGGCTCATTATTCTGCAAAGTGTACTGAGAAGGAGGGGGCCAAAGAGGTAGGAGAAAACCAGGAGAGAACTGTGCCTAAGGCTAGAAGAAGGTCTTTGGGCTTTAGCTTTATTAAACTGACCAAGGTGCTCATTCAGTACCTTTCACCCGACCCCAACCTCCACAGCCAACTATAATACATAGTGATACAGGCTGAGTGCTTTCTAGAGGGGCAGACCAAGAACTGGGTGAGGGGTCTAAGGATGATAGGGATGGAGAATTCTTAGAAGAGAAGAAGGGCATTTGGGTGGATAAATAGGAATTCAGTTAGTAAAATTTATTTCATTTAGTCATTTATCTCTTGCCTCTGAATTGTCCCAGACTTAATAGAAAGTCATCCCTCCCTTCCCTGGATTCAAGATTTTGATTTGGATGATATTCTATAGAGTATTTAGTCCAACTCCTTCACTTTAGAGATGAAGAGAAATTAAGGAGACATTGGAACCCAGAATTTCCGGACTCAGAGTCCAATAGCTTATCCAGGAGGGCATGGGTCTAACTTTCATCCCCTCTGCTCCTGACCTTAGTGGACTGGGTTTGGTCATTGGTTCCTCACAGTTCCTAAAGGAACATGTTGCAATAGTCCACTGTCCTAGACAAAGCAGGCTCATTTTAACCTCATTCTCAGGGGAGCGAGAGACACCTCGCTCCCACCATCCACTCCTCCTCAGGCTGTGCTCTGGTCCTCATGAAATGTAGAGGGACAGCCTTGGGGACCCACTTCTCATAAATTACAGGACCATTTTGTATGGTCTTGTAAGTGGTGGAGCAGCGCACCCTGGTGGCCACAGTTCCTGAGCCCTAAGTCTCCTCTCCCACCACCTCCACGGGTTCAATCACCTAGATCATTGTTGCTTTCCTGATGGGGATGGCTCTGAGGATCCTTTGGTCCTCCTGGATCTCCTGCCATATTCAGAGCCAAACCTGGGGTGAGGGTGGGCCTGTCTGGGGTAGGAATCAATGAGTGCAAATTAAATGCCTACTATATGCACTGTGAAACCATCGAAAGCTTCTATTGATCGATATATATCTATACACTCATATATACATATACATATCTGCTGCATAGGTCTATATATAATATACACTGATAACAATAGCTAACATTTATATAATGCTTTAAGGATTTTCATTTCAATGATTCCCCATTTTATTATCCCCATTTTACAGATGAGGAAGTGGAGGCTAAGAGAGGTCATGTGAATTGCCCAGGGTCACATAGCTATATAAGTGTCTGAGGCACAATTTGTCCTCCAGCCTTCCTGACTGCACACCTGCTGCCTCAAAGAAGTTGAATAAAATGGTTTGGCAGAGAGGGTACTAGCATTTAGGGGTAGAGGGACACAAGAAGATCCAACACAGGCTCATCCTTGACTTCCTTTTCCTTCAGCTGGGGTGGGTAAAAAGACCTGAATGTGGAATCACACAGCCTTAGGTCTGACTGTCAGCTCTGCTGCTGCTACTCTGGGTGAAGAGGGCCCTTCCCGGGGATTGGCTTTTGCATTCCGGTTCAGTTCAGACTTCCCCTAGCTCTGCTCCCCTGCTGTGCTCTCTGTAGCTTCCTCTCCATCCTTTCCAGATGTCCCTTCATTCTAGCCTTCTTTCATACTTCCTGCACTCATGGAAGCTTGGCTTCCTTTGGGAAACACTGTATTCCTATCCCAAGGCAGCACTTTGCAAACTTTAAAATACTAGCTAATATCAGCCATTATCAAGTTTCTCCCAGTCTCCTCTGTCCCAGACCACTAAAATTGTCATAGCACAGCGACACTCACTACTATTTCTGCACTCCACTGGCCAGAATTGTCACTAGCTCTCCTTTGAATTTGTTTTTTTTGCCTTTTGGAGGGGGGGATTGCAGGGAAATTGGGGTTAAGTGACTTGCTCAAGGTCACATGGCTAGTACAATTGTTAAGTGTCTGAGGCCAGATTTGAACTCAGGTCCTCCTGACTCCAGTACTGGTATTCTATTCACTGAGCCACCTAGCCACCCCCATTACTAGCTCTCCTTTTAGGGGAGCTTTGGGCTGGTTTGATGATGGAGGAGTGTCCTGCATGGTTGCCATGTGCATTTGACCTCAGTGGTTCCTATGGCTTGCCTTAGGGTGTGAAGCTGAAGCCCAGACTTGGCTGCGCTGTTTCCTGGGTATCCTTCTCCCACTTCCATCCCTTTGTACAGGCCATCACCCATCTCTAAAACATGCGCCTTCCTTATCTTTGCCTCTTGGTATCCCTGACTTTTCCCCAGACTGTTTCTGATCTTCCCAGGGGTCAGTGTTCTCTCTCTGCACTGAGTCCAGATGATCTGATATCGACTGCTCTATGCCTGCTCTGTCCCCCAGGAGGACATAAGGGCGTTGAGGGCAGGGGGTATGTTATTGTTGTCTTTGCATTCCAAAGCACCTCGGTACCTTGCACACAGCACATGACTAATGAATGTTCACCTGAATCTGGGATCAGCTCAGGCCTGGAAAGAGACAGAAGATTTGAGATTGTTAGAGATGTTTTGTGATCTATCTTATTAAGTGGCTACTTGGGGAGGGGATTTCTCTCTCCTCTCTCTCAATGTCTCTGTCTCTCTGTCTCTTTCTCTCTGTCTCTGTCTTTCTGTCTCTCTCTCTCTCTGTCTCTCTCTCTCTCTGTCTCTGTCTCTCTCTGTCTCTGTCTGTCTGTCTGTCTGTCTCTCTCTGTCTCTCTCTCTCTCTCTCTGTCTCTCTCTGTCTCTCTCTCTGTCTCTCTCTCTGTCTCTCTCTCTCTCTCTCTGTCTCTCTCTCTGTCTCTCTCCCTCCTCCTACCTCTGGCACTTACTAGCCATGTGACTCTGGGTAAGTCATTCACCCCTGAGAGCTTTAAGACTACTGGGTGGGTGGGGCAGCTAGGTGGGCCAGTGAATAGAGCACCGGCCTTGGAGTCAGGAGGATCTGAGTTTACATCCAGCCTCAGACACTTAACACAAAAAACTAACCATGTGACCTTGGGCAAGTCAATCCCAATGGCCCTGCCTTCCCCCCTTCAAAAAGAAAAAAGAAAAGAATACTGGTTGGGGAAAAGGTGCTAACTGACACTGGTAGAACTTTCCTGGTCCAGGAGTTCCCTATACTGGTGAAATTACAGGTCCAGTCCTTAGATCTTTTCCCCTTACAATTTCTGGAATCTTGTAAGTACCAGACAAGGACAGGACAAGCAGACCTCAGCGAAGAGTTGTCAGGCACTTTGAACATTAAGGTCATTTGGGTAAGGTCATTTCATGTAGAATTGCAGGGAAACCAAGGAAAGCTGCTTTCCAGGAAACATGCCTGAGGGAAAGGCAGTGTAGACAGTGGGCATCCAGCTACAGGCCATTCAGTTGCATTGGGTGATCCTTCCTCAGGCCCAGTGGCCACAGCTGGTGATGGACAACCGTCCTATGCCTCACCTGGTGACAAGCCAGAAGGCAGATCCTTTCCCCAGAGTTGGGAAGGATAGAAAACACCAGTCACTAAGAGGAATCAGGGAGAGGCATTTGGGGCTGGCCTTTGATGTCTGATCCCCAACCTGTGGGGAGCCCTGCAGCAGATCGAGGTGCACAGAAGCTGGTGGGGACATTAGGATTTCGGGCTTTGCCAGGAGCAGCGGATGGGAGCTCAGAAGTCAATGCCCAAAGCCTTCCTTTGTATTCTAGTTAAATGAAAGCATATTTAATTCACAGAGAGCACTCCTTTCAGGTTAGCACCATTGAGATAATGCACGTAAGCAGCCCCACTGAAGGAGATTAAAATCATAATGGGAATGAGGGCACGAATGAAGCACATTCAATCAATTATGAATTGTCATGGGAATCTATTTATACCCTAGCTAGAACCTGGGAAAGGCGCTAACAGGATAGGGAGGAATTTGAGGCTTGCACCGCCATCTGCTGGCGGATGCTGAGATTGCGTTCTGAATAGCTAGACCCCAGGAGGTCCAACGTGCCCATAGTTTTTGTGGAAAGTAGCACCTGGGCCTTACAGCTAGGGTTCATAATCTTCATGGGCCTCAGTTTGCTCATCTGTAAATGCGGGTAGCAGGACTAGATGACCTCTGTAACTCCTTCCATTTCTTTTTAAATTTTTTATTTATTTTTCTTCCACTTTTAAGTTGATGCTGCCGCAGGCTCAGCCTCTTTTGCCAAATCTGGGCTCTTTCCAATAGCTCTTCTGTCTCTCCCTTCCTCATTTAGTTGCCAAATATAATTGTATTTTGTCACTCCTCATCCTTCCTGCGCCCTTCCACACGGCATCACTTTTTTGTCTTGGATACTTTTTCTTCTCTTGCTTTGTTTTGTTTTGACTACCCTTTTTCCTGGTTTCTCTCCTCCCTCTCCTCCTGTCCTAGTCTCCTTTGATGGATCTTCATTTAGGTCACAATCACTAATCATAAGATTGGAAGCTCCTTGAAGGCAGGAACTGTCTTTTGACTCTTTTTGTATCCCCAACACTTCCCACGGTGCCTGGCATATAGTAGGTGCTTAATAAATGTTTTTTAATTGAGTTAATATGCCCAAAGGGCTATAAAAATATGCATACCCTTTGACCCTGTAATACCACGTCTAGGTCTATATCCCAAAGAGATCATACAAGTGGGAAAAGAACCCAAATGTACAAAAATATTTCCAGCACCTCTTTTTGTGGTGTCAAAGAACTGGAAATTGAGGGAATACCAATCAATGGGGAATGATTGAACAAGTTGTGGTATATGAGTGTAATGGAATACAATTGTGCTATAAGAAATGATGAGCAAGTGGACTTCAGAGAAACCTGGAAAGACGTATGTGAACTGATGCTGGGTGAAGTGAGCAGAACCAGGAGAACATTGTACACAGTAACAGCCACAATCTGTGATGATTGACTTTGATAGACTTGGCCCTTCTCAGTAATGCAAGGATCTAAGACAACTCCAAAAGGCTCATGATGGAAAATGCTGGCCACATCCAGAAAATCACTGAGTCTGAATGCAGATCAAAGCATACTATTTGCTCTCTATCTCTTTTGTTTTTTTTTCTTTTTTCTCATGATTCATTCCATTGGTTATAATTCTTTGCAACATGACACGTGAAAATATGCTTAATGTATATGTAGAATCTATATCAGATTGCATACCATCTTGAGGAGGGGGGAAGGGAGGGAAGGGGAGAAAATTTAGAACTCAAAAGCTTGTGGAACTGAATGTTGTAAACTAAAAATAAATAAATAAATATATTTTTAGAACCAAGTTACAGGGGCAGCTAGGTGGCACAGTGAATAGAGAACCAGCCCTGAAGTCAGGAGGACCTGAGTTCAAATGTGGCCTCAGAAACTTAACACTTGCTAGCCATGTGACCTTGGTCAAGTCACTTAACCCCAATTGCCCCTGCCCTCCACCTCCAAAAAAAAAAAAGCAAAAAAAAAAAACACCTGAGTTAAGTCCATAAGCATCTATTTATTAAGTACCTACTATGTTCCAGGAGCTGTGCTAAGCAATGAGAATGCTTGGGAAGGTAAAACCAGTCCCTGCTCTGACAGAGCTCATAGTCTCATGAAGGAGGCAACATATAAACAACTATGTGCAAATAAAATACACTTGATATAAAAATAAGAAAATAATCTCAGGAGAAATTGGAGATAATCCGAGGGGGAAGGTGCTAGTAGTAAGCGGCTATCCCCTCTGGCTCTATCCTGGGTGCTGTCTCTCCTTTCTCTGTATGATTTTACTTCAATGTGATAATTTTCAGATGTAGTTAACAAGCCCTTGCCACTCTCCTAACCTCTAGCTTCCATCGGCTTACTGGACCTGTGAAACTGGATGTGCTGCAGGTTTCTCAAATTCAACATGCCCCAAACAGAACTCATTATTTCCCCCATGAAACTCTCCATGCTTCCTAAATTTTCTATTCCTGTTGCAGGAACCACCATCCTTCCAGTCTCCAAAGCTTATAACCTAGGTATCCTCTTCAACTTTCTGTCTCTCTGTCTCTGTCTCTCTCTGTCTCTGTCTGTCTCCCATCCCCTCTCTGTGTCTCTGTCTGTCTCTGTCTCTGTCTCTCTCCCACCCCCTGTCTGTGTCTCTGTCTGTCTGTCTCTGTCTCTCTACCCCCTTAGCCAGTACTGTCCATTCCATTTTCCCACAAGATCTTTTGCATACATCCCCTTCTCCCCTCTTGACTTGTCACCACCCTGGTGCAGGCCCTCACACCTTATACCTGAATTACTGAAATAGCCTGAGGGTTGATCTCCCTGCCTCCAACATCTCCCCACTCCAGTCAACCCTCCATTCATCCACCAAAATGATTTTTCTAAAGCCCCAGTTCCAGCATGTCATTCCTACACTCAATAAACACCAATGATTCCCTAGGATTACCTCCAGATCAAATACAAAGTCCTCGGTAGCAACCCCCCCTCCCACCACCTTTTCGATTCCTTGTTTGACCTTAGTTCTCCAAGAGGATGAAATGTCAGAAAGATGATGTTATGACTTACATGGGAGTCTGAATGGGACTGAAGTAAGGCAGGGCTGTGCTGGGCCACCAGCCTCACTCTCTCCTCCAGAGCCATGTGAGTCCAGGACTGGAGATGGCCCTGCTTTTGCACCTTACAGTTCCCCCCACCCTACACACACACATACTCTTCGACCCAATGACAATGACTTCCTTGCTCCTCTGTGGAGGAGACAGACGCCCATCTCTAAGCACTGGCCTTTTTCTGGCATGTTCTCCTTCCTCCTCTCCGTCTCCCAGCTTCCCTGGTTCCTTCAACTCCCACCTTCTAGACTGGAAGATCCCGGAGAACGGGGATTTTTCCTTTTCTTTATCAGAGCTTAGCGCTGGGCCCCACGCACACGGAAGACGCTTATATTGAATGTCTAACAGCACCTCAATGCCCCCTCTCCGCTCAAGCCTCACTGCCCTTAGATCGTCTGTCCCTGTCCGGTATGTGACTACAGCTAGAGCGTGTCTTTAGACAGTGCTGCCCAGAACCGAGCCCGATGCCACGATGAGGTCGGATGAGGGCAGAGGAGAGTGGAACAATCACCTCCCTATTCCTGGAAGCTTTGCCTCTCTTAACGTAGCTTCAGATAGCGCTCACTTTCCTGGCTGCCTCATCCCGGCTGACTCACACGAGCTTGACGCCCAGCACTCCTCCCTGCTCCCCGCCCCAGTGTTGTTCCAACTACAGCCTCTCTATTCTTCCACCATCTTGTCACGGGGAGCTGGATTTTTGGTTCCCCAGAGTAAGATTGACATTCACGCCTTTGGAGTTTAATCCTTCCGGCGCCCCGGTGCTGTCTCCATCTTTCTGCTCTGGGCCCTTTGCAGGTTGGACGAGTGTGATAGCTACACCCTAATCCAAGCCAGGCCAAATCAGCAAGAATTTGTTAAACAAGCACCTGCGATGTCCCAGGCGCTGTGCTAAGCTCTGGAGATTCAAAAAAGAGGCAAAAATAGTCCCTGTTCTCAAGGAGCTCACAGTCGGAAGGAAGGAAGGAAGGAAGGAAGGAAGGAAGGAAGGAAGGAAGGAAGGAAGGAAGGAAGGAAGGAAGGAAGGAAGGAAGGAAGGAAGGAAGGAAGGGAGGGAGGGAGGGAGGAAGGAAGGAAGGAAGGAAGGAAGGAAGGAAGGAAGGA
>NW_027187400.1:42531622-42563533 GCF_028583685.1 Petaurus breviceps papuanus
GGAGGGAGGGAGGGAGGAAGGAAGGAAGGAATGGAGGGAGGAAAGTAAGAAAGGAGGGGGGAGGAAGGGAGGAAAGCAGGAAGGAAGGAAAGGAGGAAGAAACAAAGGAAGGAAAGGAAGGAGGGAGGGAGAAGGGAGGAAGGAAGGGAGGGAGGGGGAAAAGAAGGAAGGAAGGGAGGGAGGGGAGAAGAAAGGAACAAAGGAAGGAAGGAAAGGAAGAAGGGAGACAGGGAAGAAGGAAGGAAGTTAGCATTTATTAAATCCCTACTATGTGCCAGACATTGTGCTAGGCACTTTATAAATTTTATTTCATTTGATAATGGGGGAGATGCCATTGAAACAGCTATATACAAATAAGATACAGACAAGATAAATTGAGGCTATCTCAGAGGGAAAGCACTGAAATGAAGGAGGCCTGGGAAAGGCTTCTTTGAAAGCTGGTATCTGAACTGAAACCTGAAAGAAGCTAGGGAGGACAGGAGCTAGTGGTCAGGAGGGAGAGAATTTCAGGTAATTAAACAGTTCAGGGTCAAGCACAGATCCTTGTGCCACTCCACTACAGACTTCCTTCCTCACTGATATTGTACCATTAACCATTCTTTGAATCTGACCATCTAACCATTCCTGAATCTTTCTGACTTTGTTATTAAGTGATTCAGATCTTTCCATCTTTTCCAGAAGAGTAGTATTTTCATTGTTCAGTTATTTTAGTTGTGTCTGACTCTTTGTGACCCTATTTAGGGTTTTATTAGCAGAGATACTGGGTAGGGGGGTTGCCTTCTCCAGTTCCTTTGGCAGATGAAAAAACCGAGGCAAACAGAGTGAAGTGACTTGCCCAGGGTCACACAGCCAGGAAGTATCTGAGGTTGGATTTGAACTCAGATCTTCCTGACTCTAGACCTGGTACACTATCCACTATGCCTCCTAAAAACAGGGCATTTGCACTGTCATTTTTCACAATCTTTTAAGTATTACTTAAATACAATTTACAGAGTCTCAGTCATCAGATCTTCCAATTTTTTTTTTGCCTTTTTTTTTGGAGGGCAATTGGAGTTAAGCGACTTGCCCAAGGTCACATGGCTAGTTAAGCATTAAGTGTATAAGGCTGGACTTGAACTCAGGTCCTTCTGACTCCAGGGCCAGTGCTCTAATCACTGCACCACCTGGCCACCCCTCTAGTTCTTTTTTCATTACCCAGAGATGTACAATGGTATGTAATTTAATTAGGATAAAGCTAGGTGGCACCATAGTGGATAGAGTACCAGTCCTGGAGTCAGAAAGATTCATCAAATCTGGCCTCAGACACTTCCTAATTGTGTGTCTTTGGGCAAGTCACTTCACCCTCTTTGACTTAGTTTCTCCATCTGTAAAATGAGCTGGGGAAGGAAATGGTAAATCACTCCAATATCTTTGCCAAGAAAACTCCAAATGGGACCGTGAAGAGTCCAACACAACTGAACGGCAACAAAATTAATTTACTTCCTCTTACAACAAATCTTTAAAAAACATTAATGTGTAATATATCCTTTTGCTTCCCCTGCTTGTTTATATGATTTTACACTGAGTTTCAAAAATCTTGATATGTTCTTTAATTCTTCATGATGAAACCATGCACCACTTTGGATTTTAAGTTTTGGGTTTTTTTTAAAAAAACAAACGTTCCATGACTAGCTTTGACTATATCCCTCAGATTTTCCTCTTTTAAAAATTTATTAAAATGGAAAGTAACATTTATTTAGTGTACAAAACAATATATGAATTTATGAGATTGACTTTCATGACTTTTCCTGAAAACTTGCACAACAAAAGCCGTAACTCTACTAAAACTTTCCAAATCTGTGTTCCAACAGGAAATAGCTATTTATGATTTGGCAGTAGTGGTGACATAATGCATTATTTCAAAGTATAATTCACTTGTTTACGATTCTGTAGTGCAAATCTTGCCCATATTCATCTTTGACCCAGTTTCAATGTTTAAGTCTAGGAACATGTAACTTGAACTACACTCACATTCAATGCAAGAGTTGACTAATTGTAATAGTTTTTTTAAAATGTATTTTCAAAACCTCTTCTCAGTTCACAAAAATAGTGATTAATGATGCTTTATTTTATGGTGTTTAATAAAAGAAAGTGCTTCTCTTGAAAATAGAAGTCAAAGGATCTATGACCTGAGAGAAACAACTTCAGCTATTTATAACATGCTGAATTAACACTTCTCATTACAAAGGTCCCAGGAATGCATGTGGTGGATATACATTATTCAATTACAAGGTAGGATCTACGGATATTAAGGGCATGGTTCCTTAGCATAGACCTTGTCAAGGGATCAAACAACTAAGGTAGAGTTTGCCAGTCATCATTTAAAAAAAGAGCACTGTTTCTCCCCATGGTCTATGACTCCCTAGAAAAAAGACTCTGCCTCAATTGTTGCACATTTTAAATTACATTTTTACAGAGCTATTTAGTACCTGTCATAGAAAAAACAGTAGCAAATAATTCATTCTTTGAGAATCATTTAACACGAAATTATAAATACAATGTGTAATCAACACAAATTCACATTTGTCATAACACAGATGGTAAAGGACAAAATAAAACTAAAACTTAATCAAAACTTAATGGGAAGCTAGGTGGTGCTACAGCAGATAAAGTGCCCAGTCTGGAGTCAGGAAGATTCATCTTCCAGAGTTCAAATCTAGGCTCACACACTTACTAGCTGTGTGACCTTAGACAAGTCACTTAACCCTGTTTGCCTCACTTTTCTCATCTGTCAAATGAGCTGGAGAAGGAAATGGCAAACCCCTCCAGTATCTTTGCCAAGAAAAGCCCAAATGGGGTTGTGAAGAGTCAGAAATGGCTGAACAACAGCAATCAGTTGTTATATACAATCAGACATGTTTGTGTCATGTACACTAAAAGTCTTCAATAAAGTAGACATCTCAGATCAATAGAAGACTGCTCTCCATTTAGAGTCATCATCCTACAAGACAGGTTGCTATACCATCTGCCCCTGATTTCTCCATGTTTTCCTTTTGTATGGCTGGTCATTATTTCAGTGTTTATTACCCCCTCAGGATACCTGCCTTTTGGTATAGCCCTAAATGGGAAAAATGAGTTTCATTAGAACAAATTATCTTTTCCCAATCTGTAGTACTCTGACCTTCATATGATCTTGCTTATAATAAGCATGTTTTCTTTGTAGCAGTGAGTTTTTTCTTCATTGAGGCAATCAGGGTTAAGTGCCCAGGGTCACATGGCTATTAAGTGTCTGAGGTCACCTTTGAACTCAGGTCCTCCTGATTACAGGGCAGGTACTCTATCCACTGCACCACCTACCTGCTTTCATAGCAGAATTCTTAAAATTGGTCTTCTTTATATCAAATTGGTCTTCTCCAATATCAAAAAGCTTATGCCATATTCTAGAGAAATAAACAGCAACCCTTTCAGGTGCTCCTCTAAAGATTTTTGCTTGTTTTTCTGAGAATTAATTAGGATATTAGGCAGCAATATTTTGTCACTTTAGGGTGCTTTTTTTCTTTTTCCCCTCTGTAACTTTCATTTATACTTTAGTGTGACTCAGTCTCTTTCATGTTGGGTTTAAATGATCCTTGAAATGCTTGGCTTGTACACACCAACAACCACTGAAATATCTCTAGTAGTCATTGAAGTGTGCTCTTTAAGACTTCCAATTTTTGAACATTTCCTTGGAGTAACATCTAATATTCAAAATCATAGAACTAAAATACAGCAAAAGAAAGCAATGTGAACCATGTGTGCATAAAACCCAGCATTCATCTGCTAGAGTATTAACTAAAGGTGGATCAACCAGTTCAATCCGGGTTCATTTGGTCAAGGTCAGACATTCTGAGTTAGCCTAATGTTAGTAAAAGTATACATGCATCACCATTGCTGTCACGGAACAGAACCATCTCAAAACTATTCTTCTCCCAAGTTGTTCACACACCACCTGGTTCACCTGTGCCAGGTGCCTTGAATCAAACCCAAACAGTTGTTCTCTTACTTATCCTGTCACTTTTTGTGGTCATTTCTAGTTCACAGATTGTCCTTTATGCAAAGAACCCAAGTCAAATAAGAGTTGAACAGATTCTCATCCTGTTGACAAAGAAGACATCCCATTCATGCTGAGCAAAGTTCAGTCCCTTCTGTGATCCTTTCCTTTCCCAAAATAATTAAAAACACTCTTTTTGTTGTCCTTGGCTTCCCTCACTAGCCATGAGCTCATTCTGAACTTTAGCATTCCTGACACTTTCCAAAACTAAGTAATAATAATGAGAGGAGGATGAAAGCTAACATTTACATAGTACCTACTATGGGCCAGGTACTGTGCTAAGCACTTTGCAACCATTCCCTCATTTGATCCTCCCAACAGCCCTTGGAGGTAGGTGCTCTTATCCCCCTTTTACAGATGAGGAAACTGAGCCAGGCAGAGGTTAAGTGACTTGCTCAGTATCATACAACTATGTTAAGTGTCTGAAGCTAGATCTAAATTCTGGGCTTGTTTGTTTTTCACTCCAAGCCCAGAACTCTATTCACTATGCCAACCAGACATTTTTTTTCAATGATCAAAAATCAGTTGTCTCTCTCTGCCTCCTCCTCTTCACCATTGGGGGGGGGGAACCTCCTATAACAAACATGCAAATCTCTTTATTGTCTGTCTCTAAAACTTTATGTCTCATTTTGCACCCTGAGTCTCTGTTAGGAGGTGGTAGCATGTTTCATCATCAGTCCTCTGAAATCATGTTTGACTAGACTTTTTTTGTAGCCTCGGTCTCTGTATCTCACCCAGGTTGAAAGTGATGTGGCCTCTCATTGCCCTGATCCCAGTGCTGATCTGCATAGATGTCTCAACTGGTTCCATTTTTCAGACCTGGGCTGGTTCACTCCTTCTTAGTCTGTGAGTGCTGAGCTATAGTAGGCCTGTGCGGTAAGCCTACTAGAGTTCAGATTTCAGAAACACAAGGGATCCACCAGCCTCAACCTCCCCAGCTGCAGGGACTATAGACAGGCATGCACCAACAAGACCAGCTACTAATGGGAGTCCTCAGAGATTGCACATAAATTGGATCTTCAAGCTCCCCTTTATGCTTTCTTACACTGGTTCTCCTAATGTTTCCACCATATATGATCTCATTGATGTGGGCACACATATGTACGACAATAGGATTGAAATCATTGTATGCTTTGAAAACCTTGTATACTTTGCAAGTTTTGATCATTTCCTTCTCCTATCCTGGAGGTGGGGAGCCAACCTTCTAGGGCTCTGGGTGCCTTCTAGATCTTTCACCACTGTCTGAATACTGAAGGAGCACAGGAGCTGTCCATTAAGCACACCTTGTAATCACAGACCAATTGGCCCATCTTTTCCAGCCATACATTTTTTTCTCATCATTTCCTGGTTCTCTATTCAGCATTCTGGCTATACTTTAACCATTATCCTCATCCTTTCTCCCTCAACACCTCAATTTTGGAATCTTACATTTTATAGAGGAGCTTTTGCCTTGTCTACTGTGGAACCAGGCCTTTGAACTACCTTCAAATGTATTCATACACATCATACCATCAAGCACATACCTCCCCCAAGTTAGGGCTGAACCTTCCCCACCCCCACATTTTCAAGGTCCACTTTTTATTTTGTCTTCTCCCATTAAAATATAAGCTTCTTGAGGGCAAGAACTATTTTGTTTGCTTGGATTTATACTCTCAACACTTAACACAGTACTTGGCACACAGTTGCTTAATAAATAAATTAATTAACTTAATAAATAAATAAAGTCACTTAATAAATTATCTATCTATTTGCCTGTCTAATTCCCTCTCTGTTAGGATAGGCCTTAAACCACTCCTGGACATTTCTTCATTTGTGTAACTTATGCTTGGCCAGGATTTTTTCCTTCTTCATTTTCTTGCCATTTCTAGGCACCAGACAAAAGCTGGAAGTGTGCATGGAAATTGCCCAGGGGAATTTAATGTGAGAGCATTTGCTTAAGTTTATTCTAATGTCAAATTATAAGGGAGACATTTGAAAAGAACCACCACACTTTAAGGTAAAGACACCAGAAAGTAGGGTTGCTAGGTGGTACAGTGAATAGAGCATTGGCCCTGGAGTTAGGAGGACCTGAGTTCAAATACAGCCTCAGACACTTAACACAAAAACTAGCTGTGTCACCTTGGGCAAGTCACTGAACCCCAACTGCCCTCCAAAAAGCAAAAAACCACAAAAACCCACAGGTAAACAAACAAAAAAAGACACCAGAAAGTGACTGAGGAGGCAGATGCTTCAGAAACACTCTGGAAAACCATGAGTGGATGCCAGGGCTCTCAATGACCCACTTAAAATTATCTACAAGGGCTTCATGTAAATATTGGCCAGGAAGACACTGAAGAGCCTGGCAAGGTGGTGAGCCAAAATTGTGGTGGGTTGAGAGAGTGCTCTGCCAGCACCATTCACCTTAGAAGCCTTTGAGAGGATGATCTACCCAGACGGCCTTTGGGAGTACCTGGGAAACATCAGAATTGGAAGAATGTGGGGACAGAGCTGAAATTTTATGCCTTACTAGAAGCAGTAGGTTGATCATTGCTTAGGAGATTTAAAGTTGATATCGTTAATTTAATTTTTAGTAGTAAAGAGTCTATTTGGAAAGCCAGGTGGTGCAGTGTATAGAGCACCAAGTCTAGGAAGACTCTATCTTGAGTTCAAATCCAGCCTCAGATACTTTGTGTATGAACCTGAGCAAGTCACTTAACCACGGTTGCCTCAGTTTTCTCATCTGTCAAATGAGCTGAAGAAGGAAAGGGTAAACCATTCCAATATCTTTTCCAAGAAAACCCCAAATGGGGTCATGGAGAGTTGGACATAGCCGAAAACATCTGAACAACAGCAAAAGCATCTATTTTAGTTATGTGTGAAGGAATAATCCTAATGCATATTTGTAAATTGGGAAAGAAGTTAGAATCTTCAGGAGATAGGGGCATGAGCAAGAGTTCAGAATTATGATGGAGCTACATTGTACCCTTAGAAAAATACCCTACCCTTGTCTTCTCAATGGATGGGAGAGGTGAGGGGGAGAATTTGGAACTGAAAATAAAATGAAATATTAAAAAATAAAAATAAAAACAAAAACACCACAGACAGAATCCTAGGAACAAAAGCAATAGAGGTTCCTAATGAGCAAATGGCTCAGGACTGCAACCTAGGAATCGTTCGTAACTGAACAAGGAGAGCTGGAGAAATTTGAACTGAGGATAATAAGGAAGGTGGGGGGGGGGAGGGTTTAGGTAGGGAAAGCCCCTTCTCTCCAGGCTCACATCTCTTGAGTTGTTGTGAAGGTAAAAATGACAGGCTTTGGCAACAGATTGGAGAGGGTGAGAGAGTGAGGAGTGAAGTATGATATCTAGGTTCTGAGACTAGGTGATTGGGAAAATGGCAGTGCCCTCAAAAGCACTAGGTAAGTTAAGAAGAGAGAAGGGTCTAGGGAGAAAAAAATTTGAGTTCAGTTTGAGCTATGCTGAATTTAAGATGTCTCTATGACAGCTAGTTTGAGGTGTCTAATAAACAATTGGAGATGAAAGACTAAAAGTCAGGAGACAGGTTAAAACTGGACATAGATCTGAGAACCATTTGCATAGAAATGATCGTTGAATCCATGGGAGTTGATGAAATCACCAGGTGAAGTAGTATAGAAGGAGAAGAAAAGATGGCCCAGGATGGAATCTTGGGGGACACCCATTGTTAATGGGAATGACCTGGATGAAGATTCAGCAAAGGAAACTGAGAAAGGAGTGGTCACACAGGAAGAAGGAGAGCCAAGAGAGGGGAAAAAAACCTAGAGAGAAGAGCAAATCTAGGAGAAGATGATCAATAGTGTCAAGCCCACTGAGAGATCAATAAGGATAAGGACTGAGAAAAAGTCATTGATTTTAGTTAATAAATTACTGGTGACTTGGAGAGACTTGTGTTCAGTTGAGTGATGAAACTCATCTACTATGTACAATTCAGAATCAATAACTGGCTTAAATTGGTTTAATTGGAATTGTGTTCATTATAAACAGTGCCTTTCCATTTTCACCATTCTAATTTGTCATTGATCTCTATATTTGCTCTAATTAGTTAGTGATCTGACAGCTGAAATGATCTCACATCTGTAATCAGTGATTGCCTTTTAATTAAGATTTGGTCAATTTCATATCTGGGGCAGATATTTTGAAATTCACCCATCTCTTCCTTTTTTATTGTTTAAATTTTTTTTGCTATTCTCTCTCTCTCTCCTTTTTTAAGCAATTGGGGTTAAGTAACTTGCTCAAGGTTACACAGCCAGGTGTTTCTGGGTGGGTGCTAAGTGTCTGAGCCTGGATTCGATCCCAGGTCATCCTGAATCTGGGGCTGGTGCTCTTACTCGCTGTGCTACCTGGCCACCCCTATTCTCTTTTGTTTTTACATTACCAACAGTTCCCAACATATTCTTCCAGAAAGACATCATTTATAATGAAGAATAAAAAAGAGGAGAAAACAGTTATGAAAAAAACCAACCAAAAGGTCAACTAAATATGACCTTGTGATGTTCCACACTCATAGTTGCCCACCTCTCAAAAGGGAAAAAAAATGCTTTCTCCTATCTCTTCTTTGGGATCAAGCTTTGTCATTATCATTTCAGAGCATTTAGATTCAGCTGTTTTGTTGAAAGAGAACTCTTTTTTTAAAATAATTTTTTCCCCAAAATTACATGGGGCTGTCCTCTTCCTGAAGACATTTTTCATGATAGGTGTGAGTTTCTTTTTTTTTTTTACTTTTTCCCATCTTTTTTTAATTTAATTTTTTTTCATTTTTCAAATGCTTTATTAACTTCTGATTTACACCATTCATTTCTGCCAGATTTTGAGTTTCAAATTTTCTCCCCGCTTTTCCCCTACCCACTGTCCCAAAATAGGATATCCCCTCCTCCAATCTGCTCTCTCCCATATCTTCTCCCATACCCCCTTTGACTTTTCCAGTAGGGCATGGTGGATCTCTATTCCCCAGTGCTTGTATATCTTATTTCTCAATTACATGTAAAATAGTATTAATAATAGTATATATATTTAAACATTTGATTTGAAAACTTTGAATTCCAGATTCATTCCCTTCCTCCCTTGTCACCCACCCTTACTGGGAAGATAAGCAGTTCAATATAGGTTGTACATGTGTGGCTAATGCAAAACATTAACATAATACATATATTGTAAAAGACTGACTATATTTCCCTCCCTCCTATCCCACCTCCCACTTGTTCCATTCTCTACTTTGATCCCCTCCCTTTTCAAAAGTGGGTGCTTCCAACTTCCCTCCCCCCCACAGCCTGCCCTCCCTTCCATCATCCCCCTTCTCATTCCCTTCCCCCCTACTCTCCTGCAGGGTGAGATACCCTATTTAGTGTGCATTTCATTCCCTCCCCAAGCCAAATTCAATGAGAATAAGGTTGACCCATTCCCTTTTGCCTTCCTATTCTTCCCTTCCATTGTAACAATTTTCTCTTGCCTCTTCTATATGAGATAGTTTACCCCATTCTGTCTCTCCCCATCTCTTCTCATTATATTCCTCTCTGATCTCTTAATTTCACCTTTTATCATCCCTTCCTATTAAATTGGTCCTGTGCGGGGTGCGGAGTGGGGCAGCTCTCGGAGCTCCATGTGGACACTCCGCTTGAGCGCTAGGCCAATCGGCGCAGGGTGCGGGCCCAGGGGATGGGGGTGTACGCCATGGCGGAGTCGCAGCAGCTTCAGGTGCAGGAGGCGGTGGACACCATGGTGAAAGGGCTGGAGAGGGAGAATATCCGCAAGATGCAGGGTACCATGTTCCAGTGCAGTGCCAGCTGCTGTGAAGATACCCAGGCCTCCATATAGCAGGTTCATCAGTGCATTGAACGCTGCCATGCTCCCTTGGCCCAGGCACAGGCCCTTGTGACCAGTGAACTGGAGAAATTCTAGGACCTCCTGGCTTGAGGCACCATGCACTGCAATGACAAAGCCAAAGACTTGATGGATGCTGGGAGCAAGGGGCAGCAGGTGAAGAGGCAGCTAGAGTCCCGTGTGACCAAATGTGTTGATGACCATATGCACCTCTTCCCTACCATGACTAAGAAGATGAAGGATTCCCTGGCATCTATTGCAAAATAGTCATTGTCAGAAGTCATCTGTGGTAGGAAAATGGGTCTACTTGTAAAAATGTATGGAAATTTTTACCTTTCAGTGAAAATTTAAGAATGAAGAAATTGAGGCTGGTAGCAAGTTTAAGAACACCTTTATGGGAATTTTACATCTGCCTCTGGACTCTGTTGGTTCCATTATATGTTTTAGCCCATAGGTGAAGACATGGAAGAAACTGGTTCTCAGATTTGGATTGGAGGCAGCATGGAGGGCTGATAGTACCCAGGTCCATCCCTTCAGTGAAGATGCCCTCTGTTCTATCTGTTGGAGCACTTAACGGCTTTCAGCTGGTTCAGAGGTATTCCATTCCCAGTAGCTGGAATAACCATTTGGGTTTATAGGTATAAACAGTTCTCTTCCCCAACCTACCTCCCATTTTATATGCATCCCTGAGGTAGCCCTCCACTTCTGTTTGGTGCCAAACTTCACACCCATCTAATTGAACCATTTCCTGCAGACCAGAAAGCAGCAGCCATGAGTTCCCTACTGATTGGAAAAGAGAAGCACAGTTGTGCTTTTCTCTCCAGTACAAGAACCTGGCATTCAGAGAGGAGTCTGGGGAAAGAGGGTTACTTCGATTGGAGCTCTGAGCAGCTGCCGGGTGATCTTTCCTTTGATGAGGTCAGTGCTCACGTGAGCTATCAGCTGGAACACCGAGAAAGAGCATAAATGGGAAATCTCTCACCAGGCGTGTGAAGCTCAGGTTCCTTCATGCTGGCTCTTCCAGGACTGCTGCTCAGGTGACTTCTTCTTGCCCTTCTGGAAGGTACTGCAGGGGCAACACTTCATTTAGAGTGTTTTATGAGACTAACATGAAACGGTTTTGAGTGAAGGCCAAAGAAAGTCTCTCTTTGCTTGAAGAACAGTCTTAAGCCTCTTGTTTAATGGAATGGTAGATGACTGGTTTGGGGGAAACTTAGGTTTCCCAAAGGAGAAAAGATGTTATACCTGACCCTGGCCCTCTTCAACAGAAACAGCTTGTTGAGAGGACTCTCTTAGGACAGGGAAGGGTAGGAAGACAACTTAAATTTCCAAGCAGGTTGCAAAGGAGAGCTTTTGTCTACCCTGGAGTACAGGAGGCAGCATGCACCAATTATCCAGTTATAACTTGGTTAAAACTCTGAACAACCTGTTAGTACCAGGCCTTGTGTTGGAAAAGATCTTGTTCTCTTTATACCAACTTCTTACTGAATGTGATTAACATAGCCTTTCTGTTCTGTGTTTCAAGGCTATGTGATATTTTCCTAGTGGTTTGATGAAAAAATAAATAGTTTGAATTAAAAAAAAAATAATAAATTGGTCCTGTGCCCTCTATCTATGTATACCTGTAAACATATATACACACATTCACATATATATTCATATGCCCATATAGTGTATATGATATATATATATATATATATTTCTATTCCCTTCAACTATTTTCATACTAAGAAAAGTTTCATCAGTTACAATTATTGTTTTTCCATGTAGGAATGTTAATAGTTCAATTTTGATAAGTGGCTTATGATTTCTTTTCCCTGTTTACCTTCTCATGCTTCCCTTGCTTCTTGTATCTGAATGTCAAATTTTCTATTCAACTCTGATTTTTTCATCAAGAATGCTTGAAAGTCCTCTATTCCACTGAATGACCATATTTCCCCCTGAAACATGATACTCAGTTTTGCTGGGTAGGTGACTCTTGGTTTTAATCCCAGCTCCTTTGCCCTCTGGAATATCATATTCCAAGCCCTTTGATCCCTCAGTGTAGAAGCTGCCAGATCCTGAGTTATCCTGATTGTGTTTCCACAATACTCAAATTGTTTCTTCCTGGCTGGTTGTAATATTCTCTCCTTGATCTGGGTATTTAGAAACCTGGCTATGATATTCCTAGGAGTTTTCTTTTTGAGATCTTTTTCAGGAGGTGATTGATGGATTCTTTCAACCTCTATTTTGCACTCTGGTTCTAAAACATCAGGGCAGTTTTCCTTGAGAATTTCTTGGAGGATGATTTCTAGGTTATTTCTTCAATCATGGCTTTCAGGTAGTCCAATAATTTTTAAATTATCTCTCCTGTATCTGTTTTCCAGGTCAATGGTTTTTCCCATGAGATATTTCACATTGCCTTCTATTCTTTCATTTGTTTGGATCTGTTTAATAGCATCTTGGTTTCTCATCAAGTCATTAGCTTCCATTTGCTCCAATCTAATTCAGAAGGAATGATTCTCTTCAATGAGCTTTTGAGATTCTTTTTCCATCTGGCAAATTCGGCTTTTTAAGGCATTCTTTTCCTCATTGCCTTTTTGAGCCTCTTTTGTCATTTGAGTTAGTCTGGTTTTTTTGGTTTTTTTTTGCCTTTTGTAGGGCAGTTGGGGTTAAGTAACTTGCCCAAGGTTACACGGCTAGTATTTTTGTGTGTGGGTGTTAAGTGCTGTTTTTTTTTTAAAGCAATTGGGGTTAAGTAACTTGCTCAAGGTTACACTGCCAGGTGTTTCTGGGTGGATGCTAAGTGTCTGAGCCCAGATTCGATCCCCCAGGTCATCCTGACACTGGGGCCAATGCTCTTACTTGCTGTGCTACCTGGCCACCCCTGAGTTAGTCTGTTTTTTAAGGTGTTATTTTCCTCAGTCAGGCTGTTGACTCTCATTTCATGTAATTTTCTTGCATTGTTCTCATTTCTCTTCCCAATTTTTCCTCCACTTCTCTTATCTGCTTCTTAAGGTCTTCTATGGCCTGTAACCAGCTCGTATTTTCCTTTGAAGCTTTTGGTGCAGGAGTTCTGACTTCCCTGTCTTCCTCCTCTTCCATGCTTTGATCCTTTTTGTCCCCAAATAGGAGTCTAATTAATGTTGGATTCTTCTGTTTGTTTTGCTTTCTTTGCCTGGTCATGTTGCCACTCAATAACTTGACTTTGGGGCTTTTTTGCCACAGCAGGACTCTGCTACCAGATAGGGGAGCTTTCGTCCCAAACACTGGAGTTTTCTCAGCTGCTGGAGGTATTAGTTGGGTGCCCTCTCTGAAGCCTCCACAAGCTCTGGCAAGCTGGTCACACACCCCAGGACCTTCACCCTAGAGCGCAATCCAGATTCAAGCAGGTTAAAGCAAGAGCGATTACCCCCTCAGACTGGTGCTTGGTCCCCCTACAGTCTGCAGGCCAGGAGCTGAAGCTGCCACGTGGAGGTGGCTGTGCCGCAGCCCTCAGCGGCTTCTCGCCCCGGGGGGCAAAAGCCCAAGCACTCCCAACTACTGGATCCCAAAGTCCACACTGCGCTGACCTCTCACTTTGTCCTTAGCATCTGTGTGTTGATAATTCTGAACCACCACAGCAGCTGGTGATCTGAAGTCCCTCCAGGAGGTGGCTGGTCAGGCCCACCCTGGGCTAAAGCCGCGGCGTGGGGCTGGGCTCAGCTCCCAGAGCACTGCATTGGCTGATTCCTGCCAGCCTGCTGGGCTATCTTCAGAGGGAGATTAGCTTCTCTGTGTCATTTTGTGGGTTCTATAGCTCCAAAGTTTGTTCAGAGTCCCCTTTTATATGGATTGGAGGTGGTGAGAGCTGGAGACGTGTGGAGGACCTGTTTCTATTCCGCCATATTGACCCCTAGGCATGAGTTTCTGAGTAATCTACAAGTATCTTGGTATCTTTTGTATCTTTCATTTCCCTCTTTCATGATCCCAAATCAATGTCCAACATATTTTTGCTGTCTGCCCCTGTATCTGTCTACCTTTGTGTTGATGAAGCTGACTGTGAGGGTTATGTTGACTTGATCTGGAGAATCTCCTCAAGGGTTTCTCTATCTCTCCATTATTTAAAGAAGATATTGATGTATGCACTGCAATGAACTTCATGGAGGGTTGTTTGTTTGGATTATGCTAACCATGAATACTGTCAGGTGGGATAAGTCTTCAGTGAGCTTGGGAAAGTGGGGAAGCTGAGGCATGAACTCTGTTGAGGAATGTTGGAACTATTGTTTTCTTTGTTTTTCTTTTTTTTCAAATTTATTTTTAGTTCTCAACATTCATTTCCACAAGATTTTGAGTTACAAATTTTCTCTCCATCTTCCCCTTACACCCCACCCCAAGATAGTAAGCCTACTGAATAACCCTTCCCCAATCTGCTCTCTCTTATATCTGCCCCCATCCCCCCTCTAACTTTCTAGTAGGGCAAGATGGATTTCCATGCCCCAGTGCCTATATATCTTATTTTCCAGTTGCATGTAAAAAAAAAACCCACATTTTTTTTTAACATTTGTTTCTAAAACTTTTATTTCCAGATTCTTTCCCCTCTTTACTCCTCACCCACCCTCACTGGGAAGATAAACAATTCAATATAGGTTGTTCATGTGTAGTTATGCAAAATGTTTCCATAGTATTTATATTGTGAAAGACTAACTATATTTCCCTCCATCCTATCTCTGACCCCCCACTTATTCTATTTTCTTCTTTGACCCTGTCACTTTTCAAACATATGTACTTCTAACTACCCTCTCCCCCAATCTGCCCTCCCTTCTATCATCCCCCCTCTTATCCCTTTCCCTCCTACTTTCCTGTAGGGTAAGATATCCAATTGACCATGTATTTTATTCCCTCCTTAAGCCAAATTCAATGAGAGTAAGGTTGACCCATTCCCTTTCACTATCCTGCTCTTCCCCTCCAATGTAACAGTTTTCTCTTCCCTCTTTTAAATGAGAGAATTTACCCTAATTTATCTCTCTTTTTCCTTCTCCCATTATATTCCTCTCTCACCTCTTAATTTTATTTTTTAGATATCATCCCTTCCTATTCAACTGATCCTGTGCCCTCTGTCTATGAATACATGTACACACATATACACACACTCTCATATGTATTTATACACACATATACATATATATTTCCTTCAACTATCCTCATACTGAGAAAAGTCTTATGAGTTAAAATTATCATTTTCCCATGTAGGAATGTAAATAGTTCAACTTTAATAAGTTCCTTATGATTTCTTTTTCCTGTTTACCTTCTCATGCTTCTCTTGCTTCTTGCATTAGAAAGTCAAATTTTCTGTTCAGCTCTGGTTTTTTCTTCAAGAATACTTGAAAATCCTCTATTCCACTGAATGACCATATATTCCCCTGAAACGTTATACTCAATTTTGCTGGGTAGGTGATTCTTGGTTTTAATCCTAGCTCCTTTGACCTCCAGAATATCATATTCTAAGCCCTTCAATCCCTTAGTGTAGAAACTGCCAGATCTTGTGTTATCCTTATTGTGTTTCCATAATACTCAAATTGTTTCTTCCCACCAGCTTGTAATATTGTCTCCTTGACCTGGGAACTCTGGAATTTGGTTACAATATTCCTAGGAGTTTTGTTTTGGGGATCTTTTTCAAGAGGAGATCAGTGAATTCTTTCAATTTCTATTTTGCCTTCTGGTTCTAGATTATCAGGGCAATTTTGCTCGATAATTTCTTGAAGGATGATTTCTAGGTTCTTTTTATTGATCATGGCTTTTAGGTAGTCCAATAGTTTTAAAATTATTTCTCCTGGATCTATTTTCCAGGTCAGTGTTTTTTCCAATGAGATATTTCACATTGTCTTCTATTTTTTTCATTTGTTTGGATCTGTTTTATAGTATCTTGATTTCTCATAAAGTCATGTATCAGCAATGCCATATTCACAATGCCTATGGAAATTACAGATATGCTGATATAATTATCCATCACAAAATACATCATGCTTGCCATATGGGGGAATAAGCTAGAAAATTTATTAAGATACCAAAAGACTGAGTCCCAAAACCAGAAGGTGAAAACCATCAGAGTAGTTACGAAATTGGCACAGGTAGATAAAGTAGAAAGCACCCACATTCTCAAGCCTTTAAAACAGAACAGGCTACCTCAGGCAAAGGTCCTCCTCTCCCCACTCACAGCAACCACCCAGTGTCCTGGAAGCGTGCTCCCAGCAGCTCCGGCCACTGGCAGTCCTCAGCAGGAGTCCTTAGCAGAAATTCTGGCTGGCTCAAAAAGGGCTTTGCGCTGCCGCTGCCTCTGCTGCCGCTGCTGCCGTCGCCACCGCTAGCCACTGCAGGAGCTCTAGCTTGGCTTCTGCTTCCTCTTGCTCCACCCCTTCCTGCTATGTCAGCAAGTCCAATGGGGCATGTTAGATCTTTAAATCCCATAACCCTTACAAGTCATTAGCTTCCATTTGCTCTAATCTAATTTTGAAGGAATTATTCTCTTCAGTGAGTTTTTGAAATTCCTTTTCCATCTGGGCAATTTGACTTTTTAAGGCATTGTTCTTGTTAGCTTTTTGGGCCTCTTTTGCCATTTGAGTTAGTCTACTTTTAAGGTGTTGTTTTATTCAGTATTTTTTTGGGGTCTCCTTTAGCAGGCTATGGACTCACTTTTCATGATTTTCTTGTACCATTCTTATTTTCCAATTTTTCCTCCACTTCTCTTACTTGATTTTCAAAATCCTTCTTGAGCTCTTCCATGCCCTGCTCATATTTTTCTTGGAAGCTTTTGATGCAGGAGTTTTGATTTCATTAACTTCTGCTGGTTCCATGTTTTGTTCCTTTTTGTCCCCAAAAAAGGATTCTATGGTCTGTTTGTGCTTCCTCCGCTTGCTCATCTTGCCAGCCAATTATCTTACTTTTGAGCTCTTTGCCACAGTAGAACTCTGCTTACAGATTGCAGAGAGATATGTCCCAAATCTCTGGGGTTTTTCCAGATCTCAGAGCTACTAGGGGGGTACCTTCTCTACGGACACCCCAAGCTCTGGCACACTTGGCCACACACCCCACAACCACCACCCAAGACCATGATCCAGATCCAAGCAGGTCAAACCAAGAGGAATTACCCTATGAATGGTCACTTGGTCCCCCTATTATCTGTAGGCCAGGAGCTCCTGAGGCAGCCACCAGGCAGCAGCTGCTGAGCTGTGCCTCTGCCACCTCTCACCCTGGGGGCAGGGGCTGGACCACGCCCTTCTGTCACCCAGTTCCAAAGGAGTTCCCTGCTGACCTTTTACTTTCTCTTTGGTGTTTATGGGTTGAAAAGTCTGGAAACCATCACAGCTGCTGGTGATTCACTCTCCTGAAGTCTGCTGTGGGTTGGAGTGCCCCAGGTCTGGTCATGAGTGGTTCACACAGGATTTTGCTCAGCTCCCAGCCTTCCTGTTAGCCTGCTGGGCTGCTTTCAGTGGGAGATTTATTTTTCTCTGTCACTTTGTGGGTTCTGTAGCTCTAAAGTTTGTTTACAGTCATATTTTCCAGGTATTAAAGTGTTTGGAATGGGAGCCATGTGGAGTTTCTGTTTTTACTCTGCCATCTTGGCTCCACCTGAGAACTATTGTTTTAACAAGGTGAATTGGGGCTTTAGGATTTGGGGAAATACCTGAGTTAGAATTAGATTCCTCTTTGGAATATATTTGGGGAAGAGAAATCTCCTGCACACACCTCCCTAGTCTTATCTCAACATCTTTATCATTTTTTTCTCTTCAACTCAAAGGGGCTTTAGAAACCTGCTAAGGTCTTTTTCAACTCTGGAGTCTTTGCTTCTTCTTCTGATGAACCTAATTCATATATAGAAGACAGAGTTGAAAGTCAGGGCTTTGTTAAGGAGGAAAGGGGAACCCTAGTTCACAGATGCAGGGCACAGAGCTGAGATTTCTCATCGAAGGATTTATCATAGAAGTTTAATCAGAGAGAGGACTCCTAAGTCTATCCCTTACCTGGTCCACCAAGACACAACATTCATGGGCTTGAAGACACAGAATTGGAGAGAGCTGATTAATATTTTTCTTCCACAAAAAGCAATGTGGCAGGAAAAGCTGGTCAAAGTTTTCTTTCATTAACATTGTCTTGAGGTCTAAACAACCGAGACTGTCTGGAGTGGGTTTCAGATACTTCAAGATTGGAAAGAAATGAGTCACTCCTAGAACATCTGACTGTTAACAAGAAGAGGCTTATTTAGCCCTAACGGTGGAAGGCTGTTTAGAGCAAGGAAAGGACATGAGACAAGAATGCAGCATTTATTCTGTTTGGCACAACTTCTATCCCTCTGTGTTGCCCATAATGATCTGCCAGTCAGAAATCAAAGGGAGGGTCCAGGTGACTAGTCAGTCCATGGATTTTATACTAAGGGTTCCAGAAAAAAAAATAGCCTGAGCCTTTAGTTCTCTGATCCAATTAAATATCAAAGATAGTTTCAATACTGTTTAAGGAAAAAAAAAACTGGTCTAGCTTGTACAGTCTTTGGATCGTCATTTGTCTCACTACACCAATTTTCCCCCCAATAATTTCTTATTCTCAGCACTATTACTGTCATTGGCTTGAAATGCACCTAACTTCTCCCTGGCCTCAGACCTAGATGATATGATTGGGATCTGCTCTAAGAAGAAACTGGGGTCCCCCTTTCCTCCTTACAAAAGCCTTGACTTTTAGCTCTGTGTTCTGCATCTGTGAATTAGAAGGAGAAGAAAAGACCCCAGAAATGGAAAAGACCTTAGTAGATTTCTAAGCCCCCTTGAGTGAAAGAGGAAGATGATAAAGATGTTGAAGTTGACCTGAGAAGGGTGCAGGAGATTTCCTTCCCTAATGACATTCCAAAGAGTGACCTAATTCAAACATAGGCATGCCCCCAAATCTTAACATCTCAATTCATTTTGTTAAAAATAATGGACCTAACATTCTTATTCCACCTCTAGTCTTCCTAAAGGAGAAACAAGGCCCTACTCTTTCTACTGCCCCATCTCTAGGAGCAGAAACCATAGATATCCCAGGGAATAGGGGAAGGGTAAAGCAGGACCTGGAAGGTAAGGTAAGGCCAGGTGAAGAAAGAAGCATATCTGGCCTCCCTTTCCCTCAGGGTGATGGAGGAAGATGAATTCTCTTGCATTCTCTTGGATCCTCTTACAGAATCTTGAGTAACCCATATCTTCCTATTAGAACAGAAGGGGACATTAGGCCACTTAGAGTTGGATCCCTAGAAGCAGGGGAAAGAGGAAACTAGGAGAGTCCCAGGGAGATAGAGGCAGTGGACAGGAGTCAATCTTGACCAAGGACGATAGTTTCCTGTATTTACCACTTCCAGAGTCCTTTCCTCTAAATCAGGGGTTCTGAACCTTCGTATCCATACCCCTGGGGCGACAAGGGTCTTGTCAAGGAGGTACAAGGAATATTTGGTAAGTAATATTGTATGTAACAGGGATTTGAGTATCTTGAATCTACCAAAGTGGAGAGCTGTAATGGTAATGGTAATTTGAAGATCTTCCTTGACACTTAATAGGTCGAATATAACCAAATAGAGCTTGTGGTGAGAGCAGTTTGCTGAATGGGTGGAGCAGAAAGGGTGGAGCAGAGCTCAGAGGAAGCTGGCAGTCAGAGGAGTTAATATGATGGGAGAGAGAGGACACAGGCAAGGAGACAGCTAGGTTTGTGAGTGTTTGTTTGTGAGAAGGCCTTGGGATGGTGTTGCCCTCTGCAGTGTTATTGTATATAGATTTCTTTGTTGCTATGATGAATTTTTTTTTCTAGTGTTGGGATTTGACTTTCTGGTAATTGAATAAATGTTTTGTTTCTGTCTCCTATATGGAGAATCTGTTACATTCTGTGATTCAGACTTATGCCAGCATATTCATAGTTGATTTTGGTGCTGTGAATATCATATTGGCTACAAGAACCTGGGAGCCTGCTTCTGGGAGAATCATGTTCACATGGAAAGGAAGTACTTTGGAGAGACTGGGGAGTGTGCAGAGACATCTGTATCTACTCAGGGTCAGGTAACTACCCAGGGAGCAAGAGGCACTTTGATTGGCTCTGGGGAATTCCAAAAAGACCAGTGATTTCGATCTTGGCCACTTTGTTCTTGCCCTCATTCTCTTGGATGACTACTTCCCTGATGGCATTTAGCGGTAGGTAAAGCTGTAAGGCCAACATGTGCCCTCAGGAAAACAGGCCTCTATTCCTCTGACATCTACTACCTGGCACCAGGTATATGACATTTCACTCCTCTCCCAGGGTCCTCTGGTGTCCTTAAGGAGACCAGGGCTGTCTGATCTCTGCCATTGGTTCAAACCCCCTACTAGTTCCCCCAATTTTGGGGTGTTTCTAGCACCCCAGTTCTTATTGACTGCTTGACATTCAGATTTGGGGTTTTTTTGGCTTTTTTTTTTTGGAGGGCAGTTGGGATTAAGTGACTTGCCCAAGGTCACACCATGGCTAGTAAGTGTTAAGTGTCTGAGGTCAGATTTGAACTCAGGTCCTCCTGACTCCAGGGCTGGTGCTCTATTCACTGTACCACCTAGCCACCCCCAGATTTGTTTTTATAAAGAAATATTTACCTCACAGGTATAGCAAAAATAAATTCCCCTAGAGCCTGGGGGCCTAATACTCTGTTTCCCCTCCACTCTGTCCCTAGGAAAGGAAAGGGGAAATGGTTTACAATTTAGGTCAGTTTTAAATAGCATCTATTCTACAAAGTTCCAAGTACAAAGTCCCCTTGGGCCCAAATACCAGCACCCTAGCTTCTCAGGCCCTTCCTTGTGGGCTGGTAGGATTATCTGGCCTGGAATCCTGGCTCCAAGGCCACTGTGTCTCCAGCTACTGAGTGTGACAACTCCACTGACTTCACCTAGAGCTGCAAAGGACAAGAAAAGCAGACCAGGGCCCAAAGGAAGAAAGGGGAAGTGACCCATGCCCTGGGTGAGTAAGACTTTGAATCCTGGATGCTTCTGAAAAGAGAAAGGAAGAGAAGGGAAATCAGCATCGATATAGGACCCACTAGGTGCCAGACACTGTGCTAAAGAACTCTTTTTTAAAAACGAATATTATTTCATTTGATCTGCACAACCACTGAAGGACATGGGTGCTATTATTATCCTCATTTTACAGTTGAGGAAACTGAAACAAACAGAGGTCAAGTGACTTGCCCTGGGTCACACAGTTATTAATTGTCTGAGGCAGGATTCAGATTCAGGACTTCATGACTCCAGGCCTAGTGTTCTAACCTCTGCACCCCTTAACTGTCTCAAGAGAGATGACTGTACTTCCCCTCAGGCAGATGTTAAGGTTCAGTCAGTTCTCATCATGTAGCTCTTGCCTGGGTGGTAAACGAATGCAGAATGTTTCTTGCACAAAGGTCCTGCTGTCTCCTATGTGAGTGCCTTCATTTTAGTTGATCTATTCAAGTTCTGTTACACTGTCATTTATTCTTTTCCATTTTAGGTGAAGGAAATTAATATGACAGTTCCAACATTGTGTGTTGTGAAAGACCAAAAGAATGAGCACCTGGGCATCTGGGCATTTGGGCATCTGGGTGTCCAACTAGCCGAGCATATGGAGTTTGCAGCTAGCTTAGCAGCAACACCCCAAGGAACAAGGAGAACCTTCAAAACCCAGGCCAGCAGGATGAAGACTCATCTAGAAGTCATGCTGCCTCAGGATGTGAACTTGGTGGTACCAATGTTACCTAGAAATTGTGCTAAGTGAACCCATTCCCCAGACACTGAGGTAGTATGGGGACAAAGTGCCCCTGGGTTGCTGGGGGAAATATCTGTATGCTTATTCTTATTGTATCTTCAAAGAAAATATCCCTTTGTAAAAGTTAGTTAATATTAAGTAGGTAAACAGAACTAAGACACTAACCACTGGTGGCTAACATTGAGGGGAAAGAAGGAAACAAGCATTCATTAGACTCCTATTGTGTGTTATTCTAAGCACTTTACAAGTATTATCTCATTTGTTCTTCACAGCAACTTTCTGAGGCAGGGATTATTGTTATCCTTACTTTGCAATTGAGGAAACTGAGGGAAACAGAGGTTAAGTGACTTGCCCAGAACCATATAGCTAGAAAATATCTAAGGCTATAGCAATAAGAGAAAGAAACTGAAGAAATAAGAATGGGCTATGAGAAAACAAAATGATCACTTTTCACAGATGATATGATGGTATATTTAGAGAACCCTAGAGAGTCAACTAAAAAAGTAGCCAAAATAATTAACCATTTTCAAAGTTTCAGGAAAACAAAGTCACACAAATCATCAGAATTTCTATATATTATTAAAAAAATCCATCAGGGAGAAATAGAGAGAGAAATTCAATTTAAAGTAACTGCAGACAGTATAAAATACTCAAAAGTGTACATGCCAAGACATATATAGGAACTATATAAACACAATTACAAAATACTCTTCACACAAATAAAGACATCTAAATATCTGGAGAAATGTTCATTGTTCATGGGTAGGCCAAGCCAACATAACAAAATTGACAATAATACCTAAACTGATTTACTTATTAAATGCCATACCAATCAAACTACCAAAGAATTACTTTATAGAGCCAGAAAAAAAAATTCATCTGGAGAAAAAGAGGTCATGAATATCAAAAGAGTCAGGGCGGCCAGGTGGCTCAGTGAGTAAGAGTACCGGCTCCAGTGTCAGAATGACCTGGGGATCAAATCTGGGCTCAGATACTTATCACCACACCCAGAAATAATTGGCCGAGTAATCTTGAGCAAGTTACTTAACCCTGATTGCTTATTGAAAAAGAAAATCAAAAGAATCAATGGAGGAAAACTGTAAAGAAAGCCTGCCAATACCAGATCTCAAATTATACTACAAAGCTATAATTATAAAAAAAAAATTGGTACTGGACAAGAATTGAAGTGGTTGATCAATGGAACATATTAGGTACAAAATATACCAAAGCAAATAAGTACAGTAATTTTGTGTTTGATAAGCCCAAAGATCCCAACTACTGGGGCAAAAATTGGTGGGAAAACTGGAAAGTATTCTGGAAGAAACTAGGCATAGACCAAAATCTCACACCATATACCAAGATAAGCTCAAAATGAATACATGATTTGACATAAAGCGTGACATAGATAAATTAGTGGAGCAGGAAAGAAATTACCTGTCAGATTTGTGGATGGGTAAAATTTCATGACCAAACAAGAAGTTCAAGGGAAGTAAAATGAATAATTTTGATTATATATAATAAAAAAGCTTTTCACAAGCAAAATCAATGTATCTAAAATTAAAAGAAAAATAGAAAACTGGGGAAAATTATTTGCACAAGTTTCTCTGATAAAGGTCTTATTTCTCAAATATATATAAATGAGCCAAATTTATAAGAATAAGAGCCATTCCCTGATTGATAAATTGTTAAGGTATATGAACAAGCAATTTTCAGAGAAAGAAATCAAAGCTATTGCATCAAGAGTCATATGAAAAAATGCTCTAAATTACTAATATAGAAATGCAAATTAAAATAATTCTAAGGTACCACCTCATACCCATCAAAATGTCTAAGATGACAGAAAAGAAAAATTACAAATGTTAGTGGGAATGGTAGAAAAATAGATGAACTGTTGGGACTATAAACTGTTTCAACCAGAGCAACTTGGAACAATGCCCCCAAAGGCATCAGTTCATGAAAGTCTTCCCACATTTTTTTTAAATCATCCCCTTTATCATTTCTTATAGCACAATAGCGTTCCATTAATTTCATATACCATAACTTCTTCAGTCATTCCCCAATTGATAGGTATCATCTCAGTTTCCAATTCTTTGCCACCACTAAAAAAGCTGCTTTTCCCCTTTCTTTTATTTCTGTGGGGCATAGACCTACTTGTGCAGATTCAGATCACAGACTGAAGCTTATTTCTCTCTCTCTCTCTCTCTCTCTCTAGGTACATGGCTAATACAGAATTGTATTTTTATATTTGTATACTTTTAATTTTAATTTTTATATTTGTTGTATATATTTGTATTTGTAAACATTTGTAATGGATTTTATTTTTCTTGCCTTCTTGATGGACGTGAGGGAGAGAATTTGGAACTGAAAATAAAATTGAATTTAACAGAAGAAAATGAGTCTGAATTTGAACTCAGACCTTTCTGACTGTAGGCCTAGTGCTCAGCACTTCCACTTTGTCACTTCAATGCCTTTGGAACACAAACAGTGTGGGGCTTGAATCATTATCATTAGAGAAAAGATATCCCAAACCCTTCAGGGTACTCCAGAATTGGCTAGAACATATCTGCTCCATTATATTCTCAGACCAAAATTACTTTTCTTTATTTTATTTATTATGTACATATGTATGATCAACTATATTACAATTCCTTTCAGAACAGATAAAGTGTATGGGAAGATTGACTGCGAGCCAAGGTGTATGGATGGGGACCAAAAAAAGTTTAAGCACCTGTGCCTTAGATCCTATGTCTGCTAGGATAATAGTGTGGCTTTGTGAATATGTCCTTTAGATTTTCTCAGTTTGGGTCAATTCCCAGCACAAATGAGTCCTTCTGGGCAGGAAGAGGATATGCGAAATGAGACACGAGGTCAACAGAGCTGCAAGGCAGGTTTTATGCCTTTATCCCTCTCCTGTTTCTAGTCCTGCCCCACCCCCTTGTATCTGCTTGGCTTGGTCAGGTTGATAATTATTTAACATCCCCGGGTTTTTTTCCCACATGGAAGGAATCAGAGGGATGGGAAACACCTGGAGCTTGTGCAGCCTCAGGGGATTAACAGAAAGTTGTCAGAAATATTGTCAACTGTCAGGCTGCAGACAAAGGCTAGCCAACTGCTTTGTGCCAGGCTTACCAGGAGAGGTTGAGATGAGGACATGCAAGAAACTGGCTGGAGATGCTGCAAGTGTGAAGAGATTGATGTGTGAATTTGTGGGAGCCCAGACCCATGGGGGAAGTTCATGGTGATGCTGGAGACCTTCTGGTGATCACCAGGAACAGAGAAGATTTGCTAATCGAGTGCCCAGAGATTGGCTGCCATCTCTCTCCCCCACACACTTGATAGTATTTCATTTTTTTCATGGCTGAGAAAATGTTGGTGGAGCCATGCTGTTCTTCGACTCCTCTTTGTTTTATAGTTCTTTCCTATAACAAAAAGACCTATTGCAAATATTGGGCATTTCTTAATAATACTCAGAAATATTTTAATTTCTAATATGAAAAAGTCAATAGATATAGCCCATAGAAACAAAATCCCTTGGGGGAGGGGTCATGATTTTAATCATTTTTTAAAATTAGAAATTTAAAAATTTTAAATTTAAAATCATTTAGCACTTTGGGAGGAAAACTGAAAAATTTGAGACATTTAAATTATGCAGCAGCAGATCAAGGCTAACCTCAGCTTGCAGACCCAGTGTTCAAATTAAGTCACAAAGTCTTTTCACATGCAAAGAGAGGTTTCAACATTCAATTTTACAAGATTTTGAGTTCCAATTTTTTCTCCCTCAATCCCTACGCTTTCCTCTCCCCAAAACAGCAAGTAATCTAAGTTATACATTTACAATTATATTAACTATATTTCCATCAGAATAAAAGGGGAAAACCACAAGAATAAAAAAAAAAAGCTAAAAGAAAAGTGAAAATAATATGCTTCGATCTGCATTCAGACTCCATAATTCTTTCTTTGGATATGGATAGAATTTTCCATCATGAGCTCTTGGAACTGTCTTAGATCATCGTACTACTGAGAAGAGCTAAGTCTGTCATAGCTGATCATCACACAATGTTGCCGTTACAATGTTCCTGGTTCTGCTCACTTCACTTCAGCCTCAGTTCATGTAAGTCTTTCAGGTTTTTCTGAAATCAGCCTGCTCATCATTTCTTATGCAGCTGTCATTTCTATACGAGTCAGAATGAGGCTCCTACTCCCCAGATGAAACTGTCCCTTTCCCATCATCTTGGCTGAAAAGCAGCATGACAGAGTAGATAGTGCACTGGACCTGGAATGGGAAAGCCTTGTTGGCTGCCTCAGCCACTTGTACCTCATTTCATTTATCTGTATGATGACAAGGTCAGGCTCACTGGCTTCTGAGGTTCCTCCCAGCTCTCAATCTCTTATCCTATGATTGTGGTCTGGGGAGGATAAATGATTACCTTGCTCTGTAAATGGCTTCCAGGAAGATCTATTCCCTTTTGTAAAAGAGAAAACTGAGAAGTCAGCTTTTGTCAGGAGTGAAGATTTCAGAGGCTTGCCAGAGAAGTGACATCACTTGAAAATTTAATGTATCTTCTTATTTCTGATTCCATCCCATAAATGTATTGTAATCGATACTGCAAGTAAGTATTCCTCTGAACTACCTGAAGTAGGGAAGGAGATGAGTAATTGAGAGGGGTTGGTCTAGACGACCTCCGAAGTCCCACCATGGCACACCCTTGTCCTGCTCAGGAGGGCTCAGCTTTGCAGGACACATTTCCCTGGCCTCACCATCTTTTGAGGAGTTAGGCTGAGCCAATATGAAATGTTGAAGGATAATGATTTTTACATTTAACAGCCTTGGGTGAGCTGAATGTGCAGACCCTAGGAGTCTGGAACCATTTCCTGGTACTTTCTCAGGGATTTGGATAAGCAACCTCCACCTGTCCTTCCAGGAGCTCCAGGCTGGTATGGGAGAGTAGCACCACCTGGTGGCTTAAACAAAGCTTGCACCTTGGGGTGCTATTGTAGTCCTGTATGCAAGCTTTCCTTCTCCTCTCACCCAGTTTCTAGCCTCACTAGTCAACTGAGATTCCTCTCTCCAAAATTACCAGTGACCTCTTAATTGCTAAATATGGTGATCTTTTCTCAATTTTCATCCTTCTTGACCTATCTGCTACAGTAGACCCTACTGGCCACCTTCTCCCAGATATCGCCTCGTCTCTGGGCTTCCATGGCATTATTCCCTCCTGGTTCTCCTCCTGTTTCTCTGACTGCTCCTTCTCAGTCTTTGTTGATTCATCATGGTCATGCCCCCTAACTGTGAACACTCCCTAAACCCCCTACTCTTCTCTCCCTTCATTGTCTCTCTTGGTGACCTCATTACCTCCCATGGGCTTAATTCCCATCATTATGCCAATTACTTCTGCATCTATGTATTCAGCCTCAGTCTTTCCGTTGACTTTTAATTCTTCACCACCAATTGCCTGTTGGTCAAATCAAAGCAGCTGCAGACGTTTTCCCCAACATCAACCCCTCTTCCAAGCCTCCCTATTTTTTCTGATATATCTTTCTTTTTTTTTAATTATTAATTAATTTTTTATTTTCAACATTCACCTCCATAAGTTTGAAATTTTCTCCCCTTCCCTCCCCAAGACAGCATGCAATATGAGATCCTGTTTTTGTTGAAGGCACCGCCATTCTGTCAATCTCCCAAGGTCATCATTTTGTTCTTATCATGGACCCCTCACTCTCCTTCTAGTAAGTTACCAGACTTGCTGTTTCTACATGCAGAACTTCTCTCTCTTTTTTTGCTTTTTGGAGGGGGGGAAGGCAGGGCAATTGGGGTTAAGTGACTTGACTAAGGTCACACAGCTAGTAAGTGTTAAATGTCTGAGGTCAGATTTGAACTCAGGTCTTTCTGACTCCAGGGCCAGTGCTCTATTCACTGCGCCACCTATTTGTGCTGTGTGCTGAGAACTTCTCTTTAATTCAACCCTCTTTACACAAAGCTACCAACTCGATTTATCCCCTCTTACTGAGATTACTGTGGGGGCTTGCACACTTTATCCCATCCTCCAAATAGCTGCCAACTTGATTTTTAAATGTAGATTAGGTGTAGAATTTACTATGTCACATCTTTATTCAATAAATGCTAGTGGCTCCCTATTATTTCTAGAATCAAACATAACACCCCCCTGTTTAACTTTAAACCTCTTCCCAACCAGGACCCAAACTTTCTTTCTAGTTTTATTACAGTAGTCTGTGATTCAATCAATCTGGTCTTCTCTGTGTTCCTCATACAAGACACTCCATCTCTCTCATCCATCTGCTTATGTACTGGCTGTTCTCCATGCCTAGAATGCACTCCTTCCTCCCCCATGCTACAAAGAATTTATGTCTTCCTTTAAAATGTAGCTCAAATAGCTAATGTCTGTTAGCTTTTTGTTTAACTTTCCTCATTCCTCCCAACTGCTAATGCCTTGTTCTAACCATCTTGCATTTGATTGTTTTTAATACATTTATTTATTTTAAAATATATTTATGATCTGTACTACCTCCCCTTCATTAAATAACAACAATTAAAAAATGAGAAAAAAGTCCTCATTATAGACATTTATATATGACCCAGCAAAGCAAATTCCCACATTGGCCATGGCTGAAAATTTTTTGTCTCTCTATACATTTTAAGTTTATCACTTCTGGGAAGCTAGGTGTTGCTGTAGTGGATAGAGCACAGGCCCTGGAGTCAGAAGGACCCAAGTTCAAATTTACTAGCCGTGTGACCCTTAAGGTCACTTAAGGTCACTTAACCCTGATTGCCTCCAAAAAATAGACGTACAAAATAAAATTATACGAGAGGAAAAAAGCTCATCACTTCTCTGCCAGGAAATGAGTGGTATGTTTTACCAGCCTTCTGGACCCCTAGTTTATCATCACATTGATCAGTACTCTAAAGTCTTTTTTTTTTTTTTGCTTTTTTTAGAGGGAGGAAGGTAGGGCATTTGGGATTAAGTGACTTGCCCAAGGTCAAAGACTAGTTTTGTGTGTGTGTGTGTGTGTGTGTGTGTGTGTGTGTGTGTGTGTTAAGTGTCTGAGGCCAGATTTGAACTCAGGTCCTCCTGACTCCAGGGACAGCATTCTATTCACGGCACCACTTAGCCACTCCAGTATTCTTATGTCTATAAAAGCTATTTTTCTCCACAACATCATTGTCATTGTATTGTCATTGTTATCATCAGTGTCTCCTAATTCTGCTCATTTCATTGTGTATCAATTCATGGTGACCTTCCCAGATCTCTCTGAAACTGCTAATTTCATAATTTTTTATGGCACGATATTCCATTACTTTTATATATAATTTGTTTAGCCATTTCCCAATAGGACGATAGTGCCCTATGTTCCAATTTTTTACTACTATGAAAAGAATTGCTATAAATATCTTGGTACATATGGGTCGTTCTCCTCTATTTGATATCTTTAGGGCATAGGTCTAGTAGTAGTTTTGCTTGGTCAATGTGTATACACAATTTAGTGAATTTTCAGACATAGTTCCAAATTGCATTCCAGAATGACTAGACCCATTCACAGCTCTGCCAATACTGTCACCATTTATCATTTTCCAATTTTTGTTGTCTTTGCCAGTGGGATGGGAATAAGGTCAAACCTTAAAGTTGCTTTTATTTGCATTTCTCTAATTTTTAGTGATTTAGAGCATTTATCCAAAAGACTCTTGATAGCTTGGGTTTCTTCCTTTGAAAACTAGCTCTTCATATCCTTTGATGTCCATTGGAAAATGGCTTTTAGTTTTATAAATTTGAAACTGTTCCTTATATATCTTGGATATGAGACTTTTATCAGAGAAACTGCCAGCAAAGATTATTCTCCATTTTCCCCTTCTAATTTTAGCTATGTTAGATTTATTTGTGCAAAAATTATTCAATTTAATATTATATTATAAATATTATAAAATTATTATCAAAATTCTCCATTTTATCTTGTGTAAACCTCTCTAGATGATTTAGTCATGAACTCTTCCTTTATCCATAGATCTGAAAGACAATTTATTCCTTGCTCTAATTTATTTAGGATGTGACTTTTTATATCTTTTATATCTGTGTGGAGTTTATCTTGGCATATGGTGTGAGATGTTGGTCTAAATCTAATTTCTACCATATTGTAGCCCAATTTTCCCAGAAAATTTTGTCAAATAGCAAATTCTTTCTGCAGTCCTTCCCCTGGTGTCTTTGATAAAGTGTTTGATAAACACTAGTTACTGTGCTTGTTTTTGCTTGTTATATACCTAATCTGTTCCAGTGATGGGCCTCTATTTTTTAATCAGTATAAAATGGTGTTAAATGATTATTTCTTTGTAGTATAGTTTGAGATCTGGTATTGTTAGACTTCTTTCCTTCCCATTTTCCCTCCCATTATTACCCTTGAGGTTCTGGACCTTTGTTCCTCCAGATGAATTTCACTTTTTTCTTGACTTTGCAAAAAAAAAAAAATTTTTTAGTGTATTTAACTACCTCGTATTTATTTTCTTCATATTTATCCTGTACATATTTATACATGTAACTATTGTTTCCTCCTTTAGAATATAATCTTGAGAGTAGGGATCATTTCATTCTTTGTATATATATATATATATATATATATATATATATATATATATATATCTCAGATGCCTAACACAGCACCTGGAGTATTAAGAGGCAGGATAGAAATACTTGTTTGAGGATTGAAGTGGGAATTATCTGCCCATTCCACTATCTTTCTACTCCCAGTGCCTATGTAAGATCAGATACCTCCCTGGAATGGAAAATTCCTTCTAACTACCCTATTACACCAGACCTTACTTGGAGGCAGCTGGTTTAGCAGTGGCTAGAACCCTGGGCTTAGAGTCAAGAGGACCAATTTGAGTTCAAATTTGGCCTCATATACTTCCTAGCTGTGTGACCCCGAACAAGTCTCTTCCCCTCTGCTTGCCTCAGTTTCCTGAAGTATAAAAAGGGGATCATAACAACATCTACATCCTAGGACTGTTATAAGGATCAATATTTGTAAAGTGCCTAGTCTTGCTATTATTATTCATTCACCAGTGAAATTACTTTAAAACTCAGGGTGTCAATAACTTTGAAGACAGGGCTCTTTTAGGGAGAAAGTTAAATGTCCTGGGTTCAGTGTCTGAACATGAGTTCTTTGTATTGGAGAATCTTCCTCACTCTACACTGGGGTCAATCTGTCAGAAATGTTCATCCTAGTTTGAAAGTAAAAGTCTCTCATCAGTCCCTGAGTTGAAAGTTGGGAGCCAGAAATGCAGGATCATGGGAAAACTGACTTAGAGCTAGAATGGATATTGGAGGTCACTGAGTCTGACCTCCTCTTTTTAAAGATGGGGAAACTGAGGCCCAGAGACATGATTTATCCAATGGCACACAGGCAGAAAGCTTTTCCCAAGCATTCTTTATCATCGGGAGACAGAGCTTCTTTCTGTCTGGGAGAGGCCTTAGCCTCCAGGAGGCAGCTTCAAAATGTGGAGACTTCTTCTGTCTGAGCTCCTTGAGAATAAAGGCTGGCTTGTACCTTTGTTTGATACTCCCAGCCTTTAGTATAATACACACAGTAGACATTTACAAGATGCTTGACTCTACCTTTCCAGGACACACATAAATTGAATGAATGAATGACAAAACACTGATCAGATGTTTACTATGTGGTTCCTATGAGAGAACTAACTCATCCTTCACCAGGCAAGTTTTCACCTCCTTAAGGAAGCCCATGTTGATCTTTCCCTACTCTTTCCAAAAGTTTTTGCTATGGGTTGTTGATCAGTTGTATACAATTCTTTGTGACTCCATTTGGGGTTTTCTTGGCAGAGATACTGGAGTGGGTTGCCACCTCCTTCTACAGCTCATTTTATAGAGGAAGAAACTGAGGCAAACAGGGTGAAGTGACTTGCCCAGGGTCACACAGCTAGTACATTACTGAGGCTAGATTTGAACTCATGAAGATGAGGCTTCCTGCCTCCAGGCCCAGCACTTAGTCCACTATGTTGCCACCTAGCTGCCTTGATGGTATGTATTATTCACTCAGCCACTTAAAGAATGAGGTAATAAAAGACCACATCCTGCACATTCTGTCTCTATTCTACTAGAGTTCCTGGTCCATGGTTGAGCCACACAGTGGAGGAGACAATACAGATCCATTTATTGATTCTCCAGGTCAGAGGTCGAAAAGTTTCATCTCTCTGGAGGCTGGAGAGGTGCCTGGTTTCAGTGGAGGACCCAGTCAGTATCCTGAGCTATGACTGTC
>NW_027187400.1:42563633-42574736 GCF_028583685.1 Petaurus breviceps papuanus
GGGACGACTTTCTGTATTAGATGAAACCCTCTTGCAATTTTCTCATTCTTCATAAACTTCAGTTTGGAGAAAAAAGAATTTATTTTCTCTGAACTTTCTCATTTGGTAGGGAAAACATAGACTGAAGGTGACCTTAGTGGGAAGTAAAGGATTTTGAACTGGGATTTTGAAGCGTGGGGACCATAGGTGTGAATTCTAAGCCTTGGGTAGTAGCTTAAGGAGCCAAAGAGATAGTGATTTGGGGGGATTTTCCCCAAGGTTGTATCCCGTCCACCAGTCCTGTAAACTCTCCATTAATTGACAATCAGCTCCTACTCACAAGAAAGGAAAATCATCCTAGCCGAAGCAGAAAGGCACCCAGAGGTAGAGACAGGAGTAGCATATATCCATCAAGTCAACCATCTTGACCACCACCTCTTTTCAGGCACTCATGGAGACATCCCAGGACTTGAACCTTGGGGATATGGGGAATGGGTGTTGCCTCAGTCAAACTGAGACCTGTTAAAGACCTTAGCTTGAAAAGGTCAAGGTCTCCCACTGTCTCTAGACTGTCTCTAGTCATCCTGGTTGATATTTGACCAGTGGACCCAGATGGCTCTGGAGAAGAAAGTGAGGCTGGTGACCTTGCCCAGCCCTGCCTCACTTAAATTCAGTTCAGTTGCATGTCATGGCATCACCTCCCTGATGTCATGGTCCTCTTTGAAAATGAAGGACAAACAGTAATCCCCCAATACACCAGACTTGCCTGCAGCCCAGGGTCCTTAGCCATCAACCTGGGAAGCAAATCCTGTGGAGATGCAGGTTGGGCACTGCTCCTGCAGGGGCTGCAGCCACAGTTACTGAAGACCCAGAAAAGAAAGGTCTTATCACAAAAGTCCTTGGCCAAATGGATCAACTTCAGAAACTAGTGTGATTTTATCAGTGGAGATGATCCGAAAGAGTTATGACCATCTGCTTTGCCACCTCAGGGACCTTTGCCCTAAGGGTCCTGTCTTGGTGTGTTGTCTCCCCCACTAGAATGTGAATTTCTTGCCTGCCTTATTTTTCTGTTTCTATCCCTAGTGCTTTGCATATGTGCATTATGTAAGCACATAATAAATCCTTCACTCACTCATTCATTCATTCAAAAGACCCAGCTACTGCTACAGTCTCCTGGGAGACTGATGCTTAAACCTCATCAGAACATAAAGCCATTTGTGGGGCTGCTGATTAGGCACGTTACATTTCACCTTGGCTCTGCACTGTCTCCATCAGAATTGTGTGTCTTCTAACAAGGGAGGCCAGGGTTTGGAGCCCATCATTTTGTTAGTGGTCATCTTCTTCTCCAAGAGTTAATTACTGGGGACTCCTCTTTAGGCTCACAGTCAGCTCAAAAGGACCCAGGACCTTCAAAACTCTTGAAATCACAAAGCTATGTCCAAACATGTCCATGTACTTCTTGGGATAGATAATCATTGACATACGATCAGGAAACTATGAACACAAAAGAAGTGATCCAAAACCCATGCTCTGGTTTGTCTAGGCAAGATATGTGCTCATGGCCTCCAGTGGCTAGGCAGGGTAAGGGACCAGACAAGTCACCCTTCCTCCACCCTTCATTGGAGGAGAATATTCAGCCAGAGAACTGAGCACTGAGGGTGGGGTCACTCTCTTTTAAATACCCACTTAGTCATCAGCTCTTCCTGCTTGGTAGCCAATATGGTGACTATATTGTGATCTCAAAACACCAAGCTCTTTCAGTGCCAACTCATCACATGAATGAAAGCAGCCCAGAAGATCTTCATCTCCAGAGGACCCAAGCATTGAGTCACCATGGTCCTGGAGCTCTGGGTGGACATGCTTTGGGATAGCCCTGAGAGGCCAATTCAACCTGCCCTCTATTTGTATACTCAACACATAGCATATCATAAATGCTTAATAAAGCCTTGTTGATGGATAACATTAATAAAAATTTTTAAGTGCTATAAAATTTGAATTATTATATGAGCTCATTCTCCTGTATACAGTAAGCGCTTAATCAATGTTGTTAGATTGAATTAGCAGCACCACCCCCATCATCACTGCCACAAGGAATAGTGAGTGGATTGAAATGGTGACTTAAGATGAGGAACACTTAGGTTCAAAATCTGACTCCAATATTTACTGTCTATGGGACTATAGGAAAATAATTTGAGTCTCAGTTTCTCCTTATGGAGAAGGGAATGATAACACCAGCAGTAGCTTAGATAACCTATATCAGATTGCCTACCATCTCAAAGAGTGGGGAGAGGAGAGAGGGAGGGAGATAATCTGGAACTCAATGAATGTCAAAAATTGTTTTTACATGTAATGGGATGAAAATATAATACTATTAAAATGTATGTTGCTTAAAATGATACCTGCAGTTTCTACCTTATAGGGCGAATGATGTCTATGTAGGCACATGTTTCTTGAGCTACCACTCCTTCCTCAACTCCTACCTACAGATAGCCTGGAGGAAAACCTACCCCAGGTTCTATGGCTCCAAATGCCTCTTAGTCAGCTGACCTTTAATAATCATACAGAAGCTCTGATTATTTCATTCTTTGTAATTGTGTCCCTCACCTAGTTCCTAGCACAGAATAGGTGATTAATAAGTTTGTTTTTGTTGATTGACTGATTGATCAAAGATATTTATTGAAATAGCATAGTGTGATAGTGATAAAAGATTCCCCCTTTTCTAGCCCACCATCATGGGTTGGCGCGTGTTCCCCAGAGTTACATAATGTCAGTCAGTGGGAAAAGGGGGAGATATCCACAAATGAGTAGAGGATTGCTAGTGAGGATGCACGCACTTCAGGAAAGCACAGCCTGTGTAATAGGACCCTTCCTCTGCATTTGATGTTCTTCCTGAATTCAAATCCTACCTCAGACACTTCCTAGCTGTGTGCCCCTGGGCAAGTCACTTCACCCTGTTTGCCTCAGTTTCCTCATCTGTAAAATGAGCTGGAGAAGGAAAGGGCAAACCACTCCAGCATCTCTGCCAAGAAAATCCCAAATGGGGATGTAAAGACCCAGACACGGGTGAAAAACAACTGAACAACAAAAATAGTGATTATATGTCCCATTCATATGTAAAGCACTTTGCAAATCTTAAAGGGTTACATAAATGATGAAGTATTATTTCTGTTCATACTGTTGCCTTTCCACTTGCTTGCAGATAATTGGTCTTCTTGGAGTTTTTAATAAAGGGATTATTTTGAAGGGCTCATATGTGTGTGGTACTTGATTCCACGAAGTTATCCATTATGTGGATACTATGTGACAGGCCTCGTGCAAGACTCAGCAGTTTCAAAAATGAAAACGAAGCAGTTTCTACCGTCAAGAAATTCACATTATATTGGGGGAAATAATATCAACATATAGATGTTAGTAGTGTGTATGTGTGAGTGTGTGCATGTGTGTGAGTGTGTGCATGTGTGAGCGTGCGCGAATGAATTTGTGTGTGTGTGTATCCGTGTGTGTGTGTGTGTGTGTGTGTGTGTGTACGTGTGGTGTGCTCTGGGGAGGTTGAAGGAAATTCTGGAGAAGATGTCATGGGAATTAAGGTCTGAGAAGGGTGCTAAGCATTCCAAGTGTCAGCAGTGAGGAGGGGACATATTCAAGGCATGGAGGAGGGGCTACCAAAGGCACCAGAAGACAAGGTATTCAGCCTCCTGTGTGACGGACAGCAAATAGACCAGTTTGACAGAGAGTAACGTGCAATAATCCTGTAAGGATGAGCCAAGTGACCAGAGGCTTTGTATGCTCAACACAGGCATGTTTATTTTTATCCTAGAGATGACATGAAGGTAAATTCGACAAGACTTGGCAACCGACTAGATCGTTGGGGTGAGGGGGAGTGAGGAGGTGAGGCCAAGTCTAAGGTTAAGAACACGGTGACAGGAAGATCAGAAGTGCAGTTTTTTTTTTGGGGGGGGGGTTAGAATCTGTTTTGGACACAAGGCAATGTGTGATGGAAGACGTGAGCAGGGCCTTTCAGATACAGTCAGGGACATTCTCATCCCTCACCAATACTGGCTTACCTCCTTTTTTGATTCTTGCTCTATCTCCAGGCTCAAAGGCAGTCGAGAGGGCATATTATCAGTAAATCTCTAAAGTTGTAGAAACTCTTTTCTAACAAACAGGCTCATTCCGACTCAAGCATAAAGTTGGCTAAATCCTTTCTCCCATTGGCTGGCTTCCCCTCTCTCAATCTTGAATCCTGAATTTATGGGCTTGGAAAAAATCACTGTTAATGCCATGTGATTTACTATTAGGATCAAGTAACATAGACATGCAGATAAACATTTAGGCGAAATAATAGAAGGCATGATGGGACTTGGAGCTGGAGGCGCCTCTTTCCCCTCTTCTCCATTCTCCTCCCAGTTGAGCTAGGAGGTAAGAAGAGGTTGCTGAAGAAAGGAATTGAAGTTTAAACTCTGGGAAGAAATCTTGCCAGCACTGCACTCTGAGAAAAACAGGGGAAGAAAGGAGCTGTAGACTTCACTCTCACCAACTGCCACAACAGTCAGTCTGGTTTGGTTTGGGCACCAGTCTTTCACTCCCCCACCCTCCCCTTCTCTCCTTGGAATTTCCAGTCTACACATTCATCTAATTACATCATCTAATTAACCTCTCCACTTCCAAAAACTCAGATGGAAGTCCCGTCATCGACAGTCACAGAAATCCCCAAACAAACAGAGCTCTCCTGACTGTCCAAGAATAGTCTAACCCAGTAGTGTCAAACTCAAATAGAAATCGATCCCTGCTGGCCACACACTGATTTAGAAACCACAGATTAACATCATCTATGTTTTATTGTATTTTCATTTTATTTATATATTATACATTTCTATTTTATGTGATTATAATATATTTGTTATATATAATATTTAATAAATGGCTTGGGCCACATTGGGGAATTTTGTGGTCCACCTTTGGTCTAGCCCAAAGAATCTCTACCATCATAGAAAAGTCTTCTAAAGTCTCTGTAATACTGTGTCTCAGTCACCCCAGATTATAGACATGTGGAGTTTGGTTTGTCTATGAAAATTCAGTCCAGAATATCCAATAGACAGGACTAGAGCTCAGAAGAAAAGGTATGGCTGGAATCATCTGCAGAGAGATGACAGTTGAAAGCATTCCTAACTACAATGGCTGTTCAGATGTGAAATGAGATGACTTGTGAAGTGGTGGGTTTGCTCTCCTTGGAATTCCAGTAGAGACTGTATATTATGGTGGGAATTCCTTTTAGGTATGGATTGGATGGTTGCTGAGCTCTCTAGCAAGCCTCAGATTCTGTGATCCTGGACATCCGTGGGAGCTGCTGGGATCACTAATGGAGATGGGAGAGAAGAGGTCCAGAAGAGAAGCTTAGGGTGTACCAACAGTCAGAGGATAGGACATGAAAGATGACCCAGCAAAGGAGACCTAGAAGAAGTAATTGGTGTGGTTGTTTGTTCTTTGTTCTCAAAGAGGACATCAGGAAGGTGATGCCATAATTTGCAAGTAAATTGGGTTTAAGTGAGGGAGGGCTGTGCTAGATCACCAGCCTCACTCCCTCCTCTGGAGCCATCTGGGTCCAGTGGCAAGATGTTGACCAGGAAGACTGGAAATGGACCCCAATTGGACAGGTTGTTTTTGTGTTTGTCCTTTGTTTTTGCAGAGGACCATGGCATCAGGGAAATAATGACATGACCTGCAGTTGACTTTGATTTGTGTGATGGATGGAGGGCTGTGCAAGGTTCTCCTCCACAGCCATCTGGATCCAGTGACCAGATATTCATCAGGATGACTGGAGATGACCCAGCAAATGGACAGGTAAGAGACCCAAGAAAGGATAGTAGAAAGCAGTAGAAAGAGAACCAAGAAAACCCAAAGAGGAGACAGCACCCAGGAGTGGGTGATTGACAGTGTCAATAAAGGCAGCAGAGAGGACTGAGAAAAGGCCTCTGGGTTTGGTAGTTATGGAATTATTGGCAACTTTGGAGAGAGTGGTTTGAGTTGAGGGAAGAGGTTGGAAACCTGATTCCAAAGGGTGGTGGAATGAGAGAAGACAGGAAGTAGAGCAATGGGATGGGAATTTGGCAGTGAAAGGGAAGAGAGATTTAGGATGATAGACTGAGGGAATATCATTTCAAGTGAAAGCTTTTTAAGGATGAGGGAGACTTGGTGGATGTGTTTGTTAGCAACAAGGAAAGGACCAGCAGATAGGAAGACATCCAAGAGAGAAAGCAAGATCACAGGGTCATAGATAAAGAACTAAAATGGATCTTAGAGGTTATCAAGACCAAACCCTTATTTTGCAGATGAGGAAACTGAGTCTCAGAGGTTATGTGACTTGCAGAGGGTCATATAGCTAAAAATTTCTCTCAGGCAGGATTTAAATCAAGTCGTCCTAACTCTCCTATACCATGTTGTCTGTGAAGACCTTATGATGGGAGTGGATGGGCTCAAGGGTACAAGTAAAGGGGCTGATTGGCTTTTGCCAAGAGAAAGGCAAAATATTCATCTTCATCAGAGATTGGAGTGAAGGTGAGAAGAGGGAATGATGTCAGCAGGGGAGAGAGGGAGCTGAATGGAGAATGGCCTCTTTTTTTCAGTCAGTATAAGGTGAGGTCCTTTGCTGAGAGGAAGGAGGTAAAATTTGTGTCTTGAGAATAATGATTTGGCAGCTCTGTGAAGGATGGATCAGAGAGGGGAGGTATTGTAAGCAAGGAGGCCCCTGCTCCTCTACCCTCCAGTCTCCTCTGTGACCTTGTTCTATCAATCATCATCCCTGCTCTCTTATCTTCAATTTCTCTTTATCTACTGCCAATAGACAGGCTCAGATCTCCCCAATTCTAAAAAAAAAACACCAAAATAAAACAATAAAAAAAATCTCTCTCATGACCCTCCTGTCCCTTCAAGCTATCTCTCTACATCTGGCCTCCCATTTCTGCTAAGCTTCTGGATTGACATATTCTAATGCACTTGGATGGCTCTATTTCCTCTTGAGCCATTATCTTCTTCAATCCCCTTCTTGAAGTCCAGCTTCTGTCACCAGCTTTACTGAGGCACCTCTCTCTGAGGTAACCAAATGACCTCTCTGTTATGAGGCTGCCCACCTCATCTCAGGGCTCACTCTCCTGGACCCCTCTGTAGCCCTGGGCACTATCAACCACCCTCTGCTCCCAGAAACTTTCCTGCCTTGAATTTCTCTGATATCATTGTCTCCTGCTTCTCCTCCAGTCTGTTGACTCTTTCTCTGGACTCCACTGTGGCATTAATTCAAATAAATTCCATAAGCACTATTTGAAAATATTTATTATTAATGATAGTAACAGTAAGCATTTTTATAATGCTTTAAGGTTTGCAAAGTACTTTGCAAATATGATCTCATTTTATCCTCATAATGATAGCAGATAGGTGCTATTATCTTTACTTTACAGAAGGTGAAACTGAGGCACAGAGAGGTTAAGATTGTCACATATTTTATTTTTATATCCACTTCATTTTCCAATATATTATTCCCCTCCTCCACACCCAGAGAACCACCCTGTATAGCAAAGAATAAAAAGCAACTGGGGGAAAAAAGTTTGGCAAAACCTCCCAACACATCAACCAGTTTCAACATTATTTACTCTTTCCGGGAGGTCGATTTTCTTATCCTTTCCTTGGGGCCAAGCTTGGTCATTCTAATTGCACAGAGTTCCATGGAGTGGTCATTTTTTCCAATCATGTTGCTGTAGTCATTGTTGTATTGTTTTCCTGGCTCTGTTTAATTTTACTTTCATTAAACCCCTACTTAATGCATAGCCCTGATGATACAAAGGCAAAAAACAAAGCAATCCCTGACCTCACAGAATTTATATTCTTTGGAGAGGATGTAATAATCAATTCAGGGCCTTCTCTGTGCTATGTGAGATAAAATGATAGGAACTGGGAACACATAGATGAAAGTGAACAGCTCCTGGCCTCAGGGAGATTGCATTCTATCAGAGGAAACAATGTTTTCGAGGGAGAATACACTCCCCTTCAATCTGCAGGACCTTGTGTCTCTTCCTAAAGGCTACATGCCTCATGGTTGACAGTTTAAAAAGGAATAATCTGATCTCTCCATCTCTTCCTTCTTGCCTCTGGAATAAATGGAAAGTATCCCTGGATTTTGTGTGGTGCCCTTTCCTCACACCAGCAGAATGTCAAACTGCTGAAACCTGACAGCTGGCACAGGCATTGGCCTAGGCAAGCGTAAGATTAGAATTTGAGGTTCTCACCACTTCTGCTTTCTTTCCTTGAGAACAGGTGACTTGAATAGAGATTCCAAGATGGGCATTTTTCAGCCTCACAGGTAACCTTGTGAGTTTGAGAATTTAGGAGCCCCTGGCCTCCTTGGCTGGTGCTGGGTACACTATGGGAGATGGCCCCTATATCTAGCACAGGGCTTGCTGGAGGAGAAGATGGCCACCAAAGGAGGTCTGTGACCACCATGGCCTGTCTCACCAAAAGATGCAGACCTTAAGGAAGTCAGGGTGGGGCCAAGGTGCAGAGGAAATGCTTACTTGGCAGTCTTTGTGAAGCGTTGCACACTTTGATGGCTTACCTTATCAGCCAGCCAGGTGAATGTATCAGGTGTTACATTCTGCTCACTCAGAATTCCCATCATCTTGTTTTGGTGAGTCTCTTGGGTTTTTTTTGTAGCACATTGTCTCTGGGTTCACCATTCCAGCCCTCACACCATTAGCAAATCTGGTCTCCAGAGCTCAGCTGATTGCATCTCCCCTTCCTCCTTCCCTCCAGTTTGGGTAGGGGAATCAATCTTGAGCAGTTGGGGGTTACCTAACACTGTCATTCCCAAGCCAATGTGTCCCCATCAATATGTATACACATTGCTTCCTCTGATAGAATGTAAGTCCCCTGAGATCAGAGATCTATTTCACAGTCAGTCACCTACTTAACATTTACTGTACCAGGCACTGTCCTAAATACTGGGGATACAAAAAGGCAAGAAATCAGTCCCTGCCCTCAAAGAGCTTACAATCTAATGGAGACAACATGCAAACAAATATAATCAAAGCAAGTTCTATACAGGAGAAATGGGAGATAATTAACAGAGGGAAGACACTGGAATGAAAGGGGGTGAGGAAGGTTTCCTGTAGAAGGTGGGACTGAAAGAAAACCAGGGAGGCCAGTAGTTGGAGTGGAGGAGGAAGAGCATTCCAGGCATGGAAGACACCCAGAGGAAATGACTGGAGCTTAGAGACTGAGAGTCTTGTTCATGAAACAGCCAGAAGGTTAGTGTCAGTAGATAGAAGAGTGTGTAGAAGTGGATAAATTATAAGAAAATTGGAAAGGAAGGAGGGGGTGGATTATGGAGGGTTTGGGATGTAAAACAGAGGAATTTTGTATTTGAACCTGGTGCTAAGAGAGCCACTGGAGTTTATTTGAGTAGGGAGGATAACATGGTAGGAGCTATGCTTTAGGAAAATCACTTTGGTGGCTGAATGGAGGATGGAGTGAAGTGGGGAGGGATCTGAGGCAGGCAGACTCCCTCCCCACCAGTCAGATTTCATAATAGTCCTGTGAGAAATTATGATTTTAATATTATATTAACAGCAAATTATTAATTTGGTTTCCAGGCTTTTCTCCTTTATTTCTTCATTTCAGGCCCACACCCTGTAAAAAGATCATTCTCTGAAGGATATGGCTGATTGATGAAATTGTCCTAACTCTTACAATGTCCTACATGCTCTTCAGTCTTGGCAGGACCCCATCAAACTAGGAAACCTCACTTCTGTTTGGATTGTAAGCATAATTCAGTCTAGCCGAGTTCTTACCCAGAGGAAATGAACCCTTGTCCTTGAACCCCTCCATTAGAGTTTAGAGTGGCCCAGCTCATGAAGGAGAAAACCAGCCAGAGGGGTCTGGATGGAGGATTCCCTAGTCCAGATTGTGATGTCTCATGTAAGTCTCATGATCAAACCATGTTCTCAGCAGGAGGAGCTGAAGACTTCTACCCCACCTCCTCATTAAATGTCCACCAATCAGGGTTGATTTTCAGTTGTCAAGGGAATTCCCTTTCAAGGATTATTTAAAACTTTCAGGCCCTCCATGTCTTTTGTCTTTGTTTGCCACAAGAAACCACTGGCCATAGATTTATTGGTTAATAACTAGACTGGTTAATAAATTGATTATTAATTACCCAGAAATTCTGTCTCTTGGGGTTTTTCATTCTTCCAGGTATGAGTTACATCCCAAATATCAATTTGACCAGTTGGTTCTTTCTCAGTATCAGTATCAATTTGCCAATTGACATAAATTAGCTTTGATGAAGAAATATTTAATGAAAAGGTACTGTTCAGACCCAAACTAAAATAACCTCTGGAAGCGGGAGCCTCCTCTCTTCTACCATTTGGGTCCCTAGGGAGAGTGGGCTCAAAACGAAAGTGGCTCCTAAAGCATTGTCCTCGCCCTTTTATTCCTGGGCGTGATGCAGCAGATGGATGAGTCCTTCCCTAGTTTGTAGGATTTAATGTCTCAGCTGCCCTCAGTCAGTTGCTGGGCTAGGTCAAGTGCTGGCTCCCCACCAGCCTCCCTGTTGCTCTTGGCAAAGTCTACTATGGACTCTGCTTGACAAGCCTCTGGAGGCTCTTTTGACCTTTTTGGAGTTTGGAGTTTGGGAGGCTGGGACCCAGGATTTTATAAACACGGAGGTTCCCTCCGAGAGCACCGCCCTCCACCAACAGAGACTGGCAACTGCTCTGTACCTTCCAATTGGAGAGTTTTCTGGGAGCACTTAGGGTCTTAACGAGGGTCACACAGGCAGTATGTGAGAGACAGGAGGTGGGTCCAGCTGTTCCTGCCTCTGAATTTAACAGTTGCTCTCTAGCTGCTTCTCTGAAGGACAGGCAGCAATGGGGGAAGCAAGGTCCATTTTCCATACCCTACAAGTAGGGGCCCCCAAAGTTCTGTCCTGGGTGATCGTTCTCTCTGTCTCTATCTCTGTCACTGTCTCTGTCTTTCCCTCTTCCTTCCCCTCTCCCTAATCTCTCTTTCTTCTTCTTCTTCTTCTTCTTCTTCTTCTTCTTCTTCTTCTTCTTCTTCTTCTTCTTCTTCTTCTTCTTC
>NW_027187400.1:42574836-42590373 GCF_028583685.1 Petaurus breviceps papuanus
TCTCCCCCCCTCCCCTCTCCCCCTCTCTGTTTCTGTCTCTGTCTTTCCCTCTATCTGTATTTCTCCCCTCTCCCTCCCTTGGCAATATCTATTGTTCCCATAGGTCCAATTATGATTCCTATCCAGATGCCTCTCAAACCTTAGTGCCTATTCCCAGCATCCCATTGAACTCTAGATCTGCATAGCCAGCTGTCAGCTAGACGTCTCTGCTTGGCTGTGCCACTAGCATCTCCAACTCAACAGGTGTAAAACTCATTGTGGAGACCAAAGACCTGGGTTTGAAACGTGTTTTTGATGCTTACGGCCTGCATGACTTTGGACAAGTCATCTGACCTCTCTCAACCTCAGTTTCCCCCCCTGTTAAATGTGGGTATTGGATGAGGCAACCCCTAAGGTCCTTTCTGACTTTAGACCTAGGATCTTATGATATCCCTCCAAATCTTTCCCTCCCTCGAACTTTTATTTCCATTTGGTCACTATGATCTTTTCTAGCCCCAGGCTCCTGGACTCAGTCATCTTTGTTGTTACTTTCTCCCTCACCCCCTAAATCCAGTTGGTCGCCAAGTCCTGCCAACTCTACCTGGGTAATATTCTTCCCATCTGCTCTTTTCCCACGTGACCACCAGCCTCATTTGGTCCTGATCTCCCACCTGGACTAGTTTAAGAGCCTCCTACCTGGTCTCATTGTCCCTCATCTTTCCCCTCTACAGTTTAGTGACCATAACTTTTCTATAGCACATGCATGACCATATCATTTTCCCTGGTCAAATTCCTTCAGTGACCCCCTATTGCTTCGGGGATAAAATACGAACTTCCTAGGACCAGCATTCAAGGGGCTCTACAACATGATCCTCACCTACCTTTTCCAACCTTATTTCACATCCCTCCCCTTCTAACACTTGGTAGACACTCTAGAGTAGGATCTATTCCCCCAATATTAGGAGTACAGATTTAGGATCAGAGATTTAGACCTTTAAAGTCAATCAATCAATCAGCATGTGTTTATTATGCCCTCAAGCAGCATTCTGAGGACACTGTTTATATAAACTAACAAATACAAGGTTAGGAAATTGAGGGATTAAATGCCTTGCCCAAGGTTACACAAGGAGTAAATTAGAGAGAAAGGATTTGAATCCAGGGCTCCTGACTCCTTATTCAGCACTTTTTAAAAAAATCTTTTTGTTTAAGAGGCAGGGCGACTTGCCCAAGGTTACACAGCTAGTGTTAATTGTCTGAGGCTAGATTTGAACTCAGGTCCTCCTGACTCCAGAGCTTCAGTACTCTTTCTACCACACCAAGTGGATTGTCATCTTTTGCCTCTGTATTCACCCAGGATGTCTCTCTTTCCTCATTCCTCTACCCTGCCCTCCCAGATCCTTCTTCTCTTTGTTCTGGGCCCAGACCAGGCTCCTCCTCCTCAATAAATCTTCCTTGATCCCCCTTCTCCAAATGTTCCTGACACACTAAGGAGCTCTCCATTGCCTAATACAATTCTACTTGGTATTGAGACAAAAATTGAGGAGCCATTGATTAGGTATTACTGCCAGTAATCAATGATGCAGAAATAGGGGAGAAAAACCCACAGTCTATTATGCTAAGAGCACAAGCATCATTGAACAAAAAAATTCAGTGAACATCAGTTTCAGTAACCTATAGGTTTTGGTAACATAAGCAAGATGGATATAGGGGAATTTCAGAGAGCAAATAAAGGAAGATAATGATTTCTAGACCAGAGAACAGAAGGACAGAAGAGGAAGATCTATAGGAGTCTAGACAGTTAACCCTGAAGCTAGAGCTGAAATCTCAAGCTTGAATTTGTAGGCAGGCAGAGCCAAAACTAACCAGCTAACTCTGGGACTCTGATGTCTCAGCTTGATTTTGCAGACTCTAGCTAATTATATAACCTCTTCATCTTAAGGACATGCCACTAAGAAAGTTAAGCCAGACAGAATCATGCTTGTTTGGGTACACAGCATACTCTACCCTCAAGTAGATTGTAAGCTTCTTGAGGACAGGGACTGGTGTTTTCCATCTTTGTATTCCTGGCACTGAGCAAAGGGTCCTGGGTGTAGTAAGTATTTAATATATTAGATCTGCTGGGGGTTTGGGGTCTGGGCACACCCTGGCTGGAGTCACCTATTCCCTAAATGTCTCTTCTGAGGAGGTTGCTATAGACAGGTTATTTAGTGAGTATTGACTCTACTCTTGGCAAAATTTCAGGTGCAAGAGAAAGTATCTGATGAGTCTTTCTGTCTCTTTTCCAGAAGCCCATGATGGATGGCTGTGTGTTCCCCTGGATGATGCTTCTATCCCTGTGCCCTTCTAACCCTGGAAGATACCCCCTTTTCTGTAGCTCCTACCTCTGATCAGTCAGTTCCTATTGTATCCTCTATTTTAAGGAAATACTGGGATGAACCATATTTGGTCCATTTTTTCTCCTGGCTCTGGCTCTGCCCCTGACTCTCCACACTTACTTCTCTACCATCTTCCACCCCCACTCCCCCCCAGTACCTTTTTTCTCCTCCCCTTTCAACTATGTTCTTCCTCTATTCGAATGTAAGCTCCTTGAGGGCACCAACTGTCTTTTTTGTTTGTTTGTTTGTATTTTTAAGCACAGTGCCTAGCACACAGTAATCATGAATTAATGTTTGTTGACTTGACTATCTAGAACTTGGAGTCTAGTTCATAATGAGGAATCACAGGGAATCCTCATGGGAACATGGGTAATATTTGGTAAAGAACTTTATTCTGTTGAATTTCATCTTATATTGACTAGAGGGTACAAGAAGGTTTACTGAAATCCCCCAAAGATAAGAAGTCCTAGTGGAGGGGACTTAGCACAAATGACTGTGTGACCTTGGACAAGTCACTTGCACTCCAGTGCAGCTCTCTTTCTTTGAGCTGCACAATGGGTTCACATTTGCATTGACAGAGGTAGTTTCCTCCTAGGGAGTTTACTGATTAGACAAGACATTGAGCTAAGGGGAAAGGAGACAAGTATTTATTAAGCTCCTATGCTGTGCCAGGCACTTTATAAATATTTGGTCCTCTCACAACAACCCTAGAAAGTAGGTGCTATTTTAAGGCCCATTTTACCAATGAGGAAACTAAGGCAGATGAGGTTAAATGACTAGCCCAGGGTCACACAGCTAGGAAGAGGCTGTGGTTGGATTTAAGTAGCTGACTCTGGGTACTAAAACCTCTATCCCTAGTTTCCCTCTCTTCCCGGCAACCTCCAGAGGCTCCAAGATGGGAGAACCTGAAGGAATTCTAGAGGTTATCTTTTATTTTATAGATGAGGAAAGTTCAAAGACTTGTCTAAGGGAGAGAAGGGATTTGAACCCAAGATCCCTGACTCGTCTAGAGCACGGCACTGCTCAGATTCATCCCAAGGAGCCGGGACTGCCTCCCTCACGCTAGTGTCTATCCCACTATCCGTGCCAATCTCCCGTGCCCCTTCCCCAAGATATCCCTTCAGATGTTTGCAGCCAGGAAACAGGCAAGTCTCCTCTCTTCCTCCTGCTCCTTCACTGGACCTGGGCAGCACATCTCTTGCCCTTCCCCTGTGGAGCTGGGGAAACCAGGGGGCCTCGGTTTACTCATCTGTAAAATGAGACGGTTGTCCCTTCCAGTTCCAAATCTGAGCTGAACCTGCCCCCATCCCCCAAGTATTCAAGCAAGTCTGGGCACCCTTTTCCCAGACATGCTTAAAAGGGCACTACAGTTCGATTTGAGGGTGGAGGGGATGGTTGCTCGGAAGCCTGGGTTCTTCCCATAGCGCTATGCGAGCTGGCCTTGCCGTGGGATGCTGCGCAAGGCCCCTTTCTTCTTGCAGCCTCTATTTCTCTGCTAAGTGTCAGTCCTGGGAGGGGAAGGGGAGGGAAGGGGCAGGGGCCCCTCCTTTCCAGATGAAATCTACCCGGGGAGGCTGGAGGAGAGGGCGGAGGTGGGGAGCCGGGTGGGGCTCCCGAGGCAAACCGAGCCCTCGTCGGCCCACACTTGCCCCAGGCGCCCAGGAAGGTGGGGGCGGGGAGGAGAGACGCGTCATTGGGAAGAATTAGCTCCTTCCCAGAGAGCTCTCCTGGCGCAGTTCCCTCCCCGCCCCCTCAAAGTGCTTGCTGCTCAACCCAGATTAAAAAAAAAAAAAAAAAGGAGGAGGAGAAGGGAGAGGGAGAAGAGGAGATGGGGAGGGTGGGCATAGCGGAGCTGGGGAACAGCGGCAGGGCGATGCTGAGAGGGACTCCCGGAGCGCGGAGCCCTGGCCACTGCTTCTCTTTCCCCGGTCATCCTATAAACATTTAGGAAGCGCCCGCTGTGTGTCCGGCCTGTGCTAAACGGCCCCATCCCCAAATCCCCCACCTGCCAAGCATCTTCGCACCTGGCCCACATCCACTCGCAAGGGACAGGCAGTTCCGAGAGGGAGGAGAATCATTCCGTGAGGAGCTTGGAAAGGGACGTGAAGGGTCACATTGAGCTCTTAGGGAACATTAGAAAAGGCCCCCAGGGGGAGGGGGTCACACCGAACTCCAAGGAGGCCTTACAAAAGGGCAAAGCTACCAAGAGGAGGGGGCGGGTGTCACACCGCATTTGTAGGAGAAATGATGCAGCCTCAAGGGGGGAATCGTCAGGCTCCATCCCCAAGAGATATTAATAATGTTAATTAATAATAATGGTAGCACTTAAAGTCTGCAAAGCACTTTTTACAAATATCTCATTTTATTCTCAAAACAACTCAGGGAGGTAAGGGCAATTATCCCCATTTTACAGATGAGGAAACTGAGGCACTTGCTCAGGGTCAAACAGCTACTAAGTGTCTGAGCCTGGATTTGAATTCGGGTCTTGACACCAAGGTCCAGCCCTTAATCCTCTGTGCTACTTAGCTGGACTCATTAAAAAATGATTAGGCTTCAGGGATTGGGTAGGGCCGATAGTTGGTGCAGTGGATAGAGTCCAAGGTCTGGAATCAGGAAGACTCATCTTTCTGAGTTCAAATCTAGTCTCAGACACTCACTAGCTGTGTGAACCTGGGCTAGTCACTTAACCCTATTTGCCTCAGTTTCCTCATCGGTAAAATGAGCTGGAGAAGGAAAGGGCAAACCATGCCAGTATCTTTGCCAAGAAAACCCCAAATGGAGTCATGAAGAGTCTGACATTACTGAAAAAGAAATGAACAGCAAAGGGATTGGGGGTGGGGGTGGGGAAGGAATGTCTCAGGGAAGTCTGAGAGAACATTAGGAAAGGACCTGAGTATAAGGAGAAAAATGTTACACTCCAGTGGAAGTTAGATTTTTTTTGGAAAGCAAATGGACCACTCAAATTCATTTCCACTGAGGACAAGGAAAGACAGGAAGCTGGGTACCTGGTGGGTACAGGCAGGGTTGATCCCTGGACTTCTGGGGCATTGGCTCTCTCCCCCCAAACCCCATTCCCATCTAGTTTGACTAGTCCTGTTGATAGGAGCTTATCTCCTCTCCGGAAATAATCTACTTCCAAATGGTTTAATGACTTTAGGTATGTCCTTCTGTCTCTGGGTTCTTTCTTCCTTGGTGAATAAGGGGTTTGAAAAGGAACCCTAGACAGGAAGTTAGGAGCCCACTGTTCTCTAACCAGACTTCTTGTACTTTGGGCAGGGACATATTCTTCTGTAAATCTCAGTTTCCCCATCTGTGTGGACCTTTCCTGACCCTTCCATTTTGTGGACGCTTCCTCCCTCTTCAAATTATTTTGCATTTATCTGTGTACATGTTATTTTCTATCAGGGCTAGTGACTACTATGTGCCAGGTGCTTATATAATCTTATTTGATCCTCATAACAATCCCAGGAGGCAGGGGCCATTATTATTCCCTTTTACAGTTGAGGTAACTGAGTCTGAGAGAGGTTAAGTGATTTGCCCAAGGTCACACAGCCAGGAAGTGTCTGAGGCCAGCACTGAACTCAGGTCTTTCTGACTTTCGGCCTAGTTGATCTATCCTCTACCACTTCACCTAGCTGGCTCTAAGGAGACTGTAAGCTCCCTGAGGGCAAGGACTTTCTTTTTTCCTTTTTTGTATTTCTAGCATCTAGTGACCACCTGGCACATAGTAGGCATATGGAGCCTAATAAATACTTGTTGAATTAACAGTGTTTTAAATTTTTTTTTAAGCAATTGGGGTTAAGTAACTTGCTCAAGGTTACACGGCCTGTTATGTTGTATGGGAGCCAAGTATCTGAGGCCGGAACCAATCTCAGGTCTCCGAACGCTAGGGCCCGCACTCTTACTCACTGCACTACCCGGCCACCCCTTCATTTTCTTTTTTTTTTTTTTAAAGCAATCAGGGTTAAGTAACTTGCTCAAGGTTACCCGGCCAGTCATTTCTGAGTATGGTGCTGAGTATCTGAGCCCAGATTTGATCCCCAGGTCATCCCGACACTGGAGCCGGTGATCTTACTCGCTGAGCCACCTGGCCGCCCCACCCCTTCATTTTCTTAATGATAGGAGTGGACAGTTGGTCAACAAGCATTTATTAATGCCAAGTGCTGTGGTAAGTGGTATGGGTGCCAGTCATGGGGGAGGGCAACCCAGTTCAAGAGAAGCTAATGTTGACTGGACCAGGAGCATGACTGGGAGCCAGTCCCTCCTCCCCCTCTCAGGTTCCTTCTGTGTCAAATAGGTCAGTGCTGCCTGCCCACCTGCCGGTCTGCAGTGGGTTGGCAGAGAGGGGCCACGTCCTAGCTGGGTGACCCTGCACCCCCCACTATAAAATGGACAGAATGCTTCTACCGGGGTCTACAGGAAGAAACGTGGGGGCAAGCCTTCGGGTTCCAGAGAGATATGGGTTCTTTTTCATTAAGGAGCTCTGGAAAGGGGGTGTGTTATTCCTTCCCCGGGGTTGGCATTGGGGTCTTTCCTTCAAGAGTGCAGATTTCTTTGGTACTTGCATAAAATGGGTCTTGCAGCATCTGGAGAAGTGGCCACGCCCTTCGGGGCAGAGCCGGGGCAGGCAGGGAGTCATCACATCTGGCTCATGTGAGGGCATTTTAAGGAATGCCAAAATATTTTGGAAGTTGCTGTGGGTAAACAAGTGTCAGCCCCAATGGAGCCCAGGGGAGGGCTCCCCCGGCCAGCACTGCCTCAGGCTCCCCACCTAAGAGTACAAAGGGATCTCAGATCTAGGCCCAGTGCCATATTTTACAGATGAGGAAATTGAGGCCCTGTGAAGCTTGGTGACTCACCCAAGGAGTAAGAAGCAGGGCCAGGCCTTGAGCTTCAGGTGCTCTGGCCTCCAGATCCAGGCTTCTGCTCTGTCCTATGCTGGACAGGAAGAGAAAGAAGGATAGTACCTTCCTCTGCCCCCTACATAGAAACAGTATAGATGGAGTGCCCAATCTGATGGGAACTGGCTTGTAAACTCCATGTTAGAGTTAGTTTACAAGGTCCTTTCTACACTCTCATTTCATCCTCATGAAAGCTGAAGTCAAGAGGATAGACATTGTTATACCCATTTTTCAGATGAGAAAAGTGAGGTTGAGTGGCTGGCCCAGGGACAGTGTGTGCTAAGCCTCAGAGGGCAATACTCCTGATTCCAGGGCTCCCATCTGGCCCCCAGCACTAGCTGCTTGACCCTGAGAATGCCACTTAATCCTTCCTTTTTTAAACAGGAATTATGATAGCGCCTACCTCTCAGGTTATTGTTAGACCTCGATGATAAAGTCCTCCTGCAACCATAATCTCTCATTTACAAGGTGGCCTGGAGCCCCAAGGGCCCTAAGAGACCTCATTTTTCAAATGAGGAAACTGAGTCAGGCAGGATAATCTAATTGGCTAAAGTCATACGGGCGGTAAGCCGTGGTCAGCAGATCTGAACTCGGCTCCTTCGTGTCCAAGGCTGGCACTCTAAATATTGTCCTCCCTCTACCAAACCACTTACTCAACCTCGCAAGGGTATCCAAGCTCTCTAGGGCAAAATGGGGCTAATGATTTTTACAAAGCCTATGGTGATTTGGAATGGGGAGACCTTTTCACATCAGATAGGGAAAGTGAGGCTCAGGGAGGCCCTTGAGTCACATAGGGGAGTCTCACTTTGTATTTCTGCAGAGGATTTCTTCCCAGGCTCCTCTGACCAGTGGGGGAGGGGGGCTGGGGAAGGGAATAAGGAGCAGGGGAGCTCTTTTCAGGCCTCTTTCCTAGGTGGCACAGGGGACAGCCCCTTGGCTTTCCAGGCAGAAAGACCCTAGTTCAAATACAGTCTCAGACTCTTACTAGTTTTGGTGACCTTGGGGCAAAGAACTTAAAGCTTTCTCAGTCTCCTCATCCGTTAAATGGGGATAAAATGGCCCCTACCTCCTAGGGTGGAGTGACAGCCAAAGGACATGGCTCCAGGGCCAGCTCTTACGTGAAGCCTTCCCTGATTCTCTGCCCCTTTCCTCTCCTCTTCAATGACCTATGTATTTATTGATGGGTCTACAGTGGCCTCGTAGAAAGTAAGCTCCTTGAGGGTAGGGGCTGTTGACCTCCAGCACCTGAAACAGTGCCTGGTGAATGGCAATGCCAGAGATGCTTCTTACCTCTCCCCACTCCCTGGGCCCCAGCAGCTTCACTCAGGGACTTGTGGGTCTCCATTCAGGCCTTCTTTCACCATGCAATGCACTGTTAGACCCTCCCAACTTCGGCGGTCAAGGGATGGTCCTGGGGTCCCAGGAACTTGGTCTCCTGCCCTGCCCCAGGCCTAGACACACAGACAGGATCCCCCCCGCCCCCCCAAGGCTCCTTTATATTCCTTCTTTATTGGCTCTCATTGTATAATACAAATCTGCAGGTTTAGATACAAAAAAAAATCTGGAGATAAAAGATAGAAAAGTCCAGGCGGTGATGGGCACAGCCCCTGTGCCCGCCGGGCATTCATTCCCTGCTCCCCTCTTCCCTCAGCAGCGGGCACAGAAGTGAGGTAACAGCAGCTTTCCCCAATCTGCCCAGGCTCTGTGCAGGCCCCATGCTCACTTCACCTCTCCCTGTCCCTCACCCCCAGTCCTGGCTAAGAGGGGGAGGCCTGGACGTCACCTGGGCATTGGCAGTGGCAGTGGGCTGGGCTGGGGGGGAGCCCCTTGTCTTGTGCTCAGGCATGGACCCCAGGGGCAGGCATCTTTCCCCTCACACACACCACCCCTCCACCCCTAGGGCCAGGGGAGCAGGCAGAAGAAAATAACTCTTACTTGTGAGGGGGGAAAAGGGAGGGGAGAGACACAGCCCCCATTCCCCTGAGGGCATCAGAAGAAAAGAGGGGAGGGCAGTGCTAGGCCAATTTTGTGTTCTAAGGGGCAGTGACATGGGTCCATCCCTGAATTACACTCCCTTTCACCATCCACGACCCGAATATGAACTCTTCCCTTTGGACAAACGCGGGGACAAGGGAGAGGAGAGGATAAGGGAACATGGAGCTGGGTGGATGGAGGGGGGAGATGTACAGAGATACTTGGGCTGGAGAGAAGGGTGCCCACAGGCTTAGGCCCCCCAGGCTACAGTTCAATCTCAAAAGTCTTATGGAGGTCTCCAGAAAAAGGGTTTGATGGCCGCTCAGACTGGGGCTTCCCCTCCAGTGCTGCCCACTGAGCCTCAAAGGGGTCCGCCTCTGGGGCTGGGGCTGGCCCAGGCTCAGGGGGCCAGGAGGCCCCATTGGGTCGAGGGGGTGGTGGTGGAGGGCAGGGGGCAGCCTTCCCAGCCAGGGCCACAGGCTGGAGCTGGGTGGCCGAGGGGGCAGCAGCAGAACAGAAAGCATTGGCGACCATTTGGGAAGGTGTGATGCCCACCACGGGCACCCGGGGCACTGGCTGGTAGCCCAGGCCTGGGTAGGTGGGCACAAAGGCAGGCTGCATGTGGGGGGCAGGCAGGAAAACTGCCATGGGGGCAGGCGCAGCAGGGAAAGGCTGGAGAGCTGGCGGCAAGGAGGCAGGTGCAGCGGGTGCCCTGGGACCTGGCAGCCCCTGCTGCTGCTGCTGTTGCTGCTGCTGCTGCTGCTGCTGCTGTGCTTTGGCCACCTGGGCCACCTCCTCCAACCACCTCTCAGCCTCTGAAGGTGTCCTCTTGTGCCCCAGTGGTGGTGCAGGCAGACCTGGCTCAGTCCAGGCAGAGCTTCCTGGGGAAGGCAGGCAAAGGCAGATGGGCACATGGGGGCAAGGCTCAGGGGGTACCCCCCTGCCCCACCCCCAGGTGACACTGTGGCATTACCTGCAGTGGAGGGCTGGGGCCCTGGCAAAGGGCCACTTGCATTGGCAAAAGATGAGCTGATCTGTGTGCACAGGGCATTGATGCCATCACTGTCACTGGCCCCTGGGGCCTCCATCTCCAACACTGGCAGGGAGAGACAGAGAGAGTTCAGTCTTTCAACAAGCTTCTATCGATCCCCTTCGAGGTGCCAGGCTGGGGACACAGACAAAACAGGGCAGAGAGAAGGGGAACCCAGAGGACTCCTTGTGTCCCCAAGAGACCGCTGTGCCTCAGTTTCCTTCTTTGTGAAATGAGGGGCCTAGAAAAGAGCCTTGGTCTGGGAGGCAGGAGAGTGAGACTCCAGCCCCTGCTCTGCCCTGGACATCCACTGCCTCATCTATACAGAGAGGGAGGGTTGGCCTTGGGAAGCTCTGACATTCTCTCCTGTTTTTCTAGGCAGAGATATTGAAGCGGTCCGCCATCTCCTTCTCCAGCTCATTTTACAGATGAGGAAACTGAGGCAACCAGGGTTAAGTGACTTGCCCAGGTTCATGCAGCTAGGAAGGGTCTGAGGTCGAATTTGAACTCAGATCTCCCTGACTCCAGGCCTGGTGCTCTGTGCACCATGGCGCCCCCTAGCTGCCTTGACTGGCCATACATTTCATTAAACTTCTCTTGCCCTCAGTTTCCTCATCTGTAAAATAAAAGGATTAATTAGAAATCTTTCAATTCCGTGCTGTCTTTAAATCTGTGATTCTTCCATGTTGACGCCAGTGCCCGGCCTATCTCTGAGCCCTCCCACATGCCCACGGCCCCTCAGCCCCTGCCTCTCCCCTGGCTGCTGCCCAGACCGGTGCCCGGCCTATCTCTGAGCCCTCCCACACGCCCACGGCTCCTTAGTCCCCTTCTGCTGGGCACAGCCTCCCTCTCACCTGTGCCTTTCACCTGGAAGTCCGTGCGCCGCTGGAGGGTGGAGGGCAGCTCATTCAGCCTCAGAGACAGCTGCCTTTTGAAGGGTGAGTTCTTCTGACTGAGGGCAGGGAAGCCCCGGAAGGAGCCCTGACGCACTAGCTGCTCCAGGGGTGCGTGGCGCCGGGGGATGGCAGCAGCCCCAGGACCGAGGGGAGCTGGGCCTGGAGCACCTGCTTCTCCCTTGTCGCCAGGTGATGTGGCCGCGGGGGTTGGGGACATGTGGCCTGGCTGGGCAGGGCCTGGGGTGGGCATAGCAGGCACGGCAGCTGCCTCTGCTGTTGTGGGCAGAAGGCAGGGGGGAGTAGGGGTGATCATACAGCCAGCATCACCGAGACTCTGCTTAAGCAGAACTCTGCTCCCTCCCCTTCCCACACACTCACCTCCCCATGTCTCTCCACTCCCAAAGTCCCCTGGCCTGTGAAGCTCAGCCAGTGCCTTGTCAGGAAGGCCCCCAGCTTCTCTCTCCTACTGAACATCTCTGCCACTCCCTCCAGGAAGGCCACCCCCTAGACCCCCCAGTATTCTTGGCTCATTTCCCAGGCTGGGCCACCCACCTTTCTTCTTCTCTGGGAGCGGGCGCTCAGTGGGCCGGCTTCCCCCGGAGAGACGGAAGGAGCCCTCCCGGGCAAAGCTGGTGCGACTGGCATCAAAGGCAGCTGTGACCCCACACTCCTTCTCCCTCCTCTGCTTCCTCTCCAAGCAGGCAGCAAAAGCACACCCTACAGCATGGCTCAGCCGCTCACCCTACGGGGCCCAGAGAAGACAGGGGAGAGCTAGGGTCAGGAGAGGCCAAGGGCCCACAATGGCCCTGTTGGAGCTGGGAGAGACCTCTGAGGCGCCACGACCGAGACGCCCCTCTGCAAACATTCTACAGGCAAGCCCCTGAAGCTGGGAGGCAGCCTGGGAGACACCTCCAGCGGTTCCTGAGCTTTTCCTTCAGTCAGTCAGCCATTCCCCATCCTCCTTCCCTTCAAGGCCAGGCACCATCTGAGGCCCCGGGTTCCTTGAACACACTAGTCTTGGGGGCCCTGCCCCCAGCCTTCTCTTCTCCTGGACAAACAATCCAAATTCTTTCAACTGATTCTGAGGTGGCCTGGACTTGGAGCTGGGAGCCCTGCTGCACACCCATCTCTGGATCCCCCTAGCCTGCCTCAATGCCCTCTAGAATAGGATCTTCAGCACTCAATGCCAGGCTGCAGGCATGTTCAGAAGCCAGCTGCCACTGCCCGCTGCTGACCTGGGAGGTATCTGTAGTCTGGGACTGAGACTGCCCCCAACCATATTGAGCTGGGAAATGGATCTTGGGAAATCCAATGGAAGGCTCTGTATTGATTCTTTTTTGGTGCTGGGGAGGGCTAAGGGGAAGGTGAATGGGAGGATGACCCAGGAAGCAGTTTGGTAGAGTGAATAGGGTCTGATTCACAGTTCAAATATCTGTTACCTTTGTGGACTTCGACCAGTCACTTTTCCTCCCTAGATTTCAGTTTCCCTTTCTGTAAAATGAAAGAATTAGACTCCATGACCTCGGAGGTTCCTTCTGGCTCTCCAACTATCTGAGCAACCTTGGGTGAGTCCCCTCTTTGGGCCTCAGTTTACCCTATCTGAATAATGAAGAAGATGGACAGGGCTGTGGGTGGGTCTCAGGGAAAAATCTGGGGTAGAGGGTCTGGACCAAGCTCAGTGGGGTGGGTTAAGGTTTGACATTCGGGGCTTTTTTTTGTTTGGCACTCAAGGCCTTCTTCTATCTGTCCCTACTCTATTTCCCATTCTGCTCTCTCTTCTACACTCTTCTCCTTCCAGTCAAACTGGAATTTTGTTCCCCAAAAGAGCACTGTGTGTTCCTATCTTGGCTCACACTGTTCCTATGGCCTGCCAGGAATGTTACCCGCTCCACACTCCATCCCCCACCCCCCAACCTCAGCTGGCTGAATCCTTTAACAAACAACTCAAATACAAGCAAGGCTCCAGAGATGGAAGGCCCTCACAGGCCACCAAGTCTGACCCCACTTCATGGATGAGGAAACTGAGGTGTCCGAGGAGGGATCAGAACATAGCTCTGGCCCTCTAGCCACTGGGCCACAATGGTCTTTCTGTAGCCTGCCCCGGGGGCCCCTGGGACTTTGCATAGCCCTAGTGTTTGTCTGCTTCTGTCTCAGCAGACTGCTAGGCTGGGAGCCCCAAGAGGGCAGAGCAGAGACTGGATGCTTATGGGGACTTTGTGTTCTGCCCCAAATTCCCCCAGTCCTGGGCCACCTAGTGCCGTCTGCACCCAGAAGACACTTAGGCTGGAGTTGGGGAAGGGGGGTCCAGAAGACAGCAGCCCTCCCCTCTAAGGACATGCCATTCCATTATGTGGGGTGGGGGGGAGCAGTGCGCACTGCCACTCACATAGATGGGCTTGGAGAACTGTCAGGACAGAGGATTAAGTGGCTAGCCCAAGAGATGGTCAGGGGGGATCTCCCAGCCAGGCCTCCCTGCCTGCCATGATGACACACTGCCATTCTCTGTGGCACCCATACACACACACATACATACATACATGTTGTTGTTCAGTCATTTTCAGACATGTCTGACTCTGTGACCCTATTTGGGGTTTTCTTGGCAGAGATACTGGAGGAGTTTGCCATTTCCTTCTCCAGCTCATTTTACAGATAAGGAAACTGAGGCAGACAGTGTTAAGTGACTTGCCCAGGGTCACACAGCTAGTAAGTGTCTGAGGCTGGATTTGAACTCAGGCAAATGAATCTTTCCTCCCTCCAGGCCTGGAGCTTTGTCCACTGCGCCACCTAGCTGCCCCTATAGATTATACATCTACATCCGTTATCTATCTATAACCATATATCTGTGTGTATATGTATATACAATAGATTCTACACACGTATACAATGTAGATCATACATGTATCTATGTCTCATGATCTCTCGGTTACACTCTATCTCTCTCACTCACTTGATCAATACATTGTAAATAATTTCAAGTGATTAACTGCAGGAGGGGAGAGGGGCCCAGCAGCTGGTGGTTGAGAAGGGGATTTTGGAAATAAATGGTCCTGGAGCTGAGCTTTGGAGAAGCCGAGGACTCCAGGAATAAGAGGTGGGGAGGGGGAGCTCTCCAGGCACAAGGGGAGTTGACCAAGTCTTCTCCCTAGGCTGACAGGAGGAGGCTGGGCTCTCATTGGAGCAGTAAAAGCGCCCCTTAGGCAGGTGGGGGGCTCCCGCCTCAGTTTCCTGGCTTAACTCACAGGATTACCCTGCTTGCCTTCTCCATGCCAACTAAAGGCACCCAGTCCCCTGGACCCCATACTCGGCATCTTGCACAGGTGGTGTGGCATGTACTCTCCTCTTGTAATCCCTAGCTTGGGGGGCAGGAGGGAGGGGAACAAACACTTATTAAGCACCTACTGTGTTCCAGGCATTATGCTAAGGGCTTTACAAATATTAGCTGATTTAGATCCTTATAACCACAGTTGAGGAAACTGAGGCAGACAGCAGTCAAAGGACGTAGCCAGCTGCTGTCATAGGCTGGTTCCACTGTGCTACCCAGTGGCCTCTGCGGCATTCTTCAGGTCCCATCTCCTACCCAATGATGTCTTTTCTGTTTCTCCCCCTTCCCAGTTATTAATGCCCTTTTCCTCCAGGGCTTGCTTTGTGTTATTTTATATGGTCTGTATTTACTTATCTGTGTACTCACTGAATCCCTCAAGGTAGATTGTAAGCTCCTTGAGGACAGGGACTTGTGTTTTCATTTTTGTCCTTGTCTCTCCCTCCAGCAGGTAGCAAGTGCCTTATATGGAGTAAGTGCTTAATAAGTGTTCAGAAAATTCAACTGGGATTTCAAGGGGACCAGGCTGGTCCTTTAGAGTTCAAGGGCCACTGACCGAGTCCTTGAGTGCCAGAAAACAATGGCAGATCCAGCGCCGGGTGGTGCCATCCCTGCAAATGTAGGAGAAGGCTTTGTCTAGGTTTCGGTCCGGGGCACAGAATGAGACCTTCTCAATGGTCTGGTCCACCAGCAGGTCCTAGAAGTGTGGGACAGAGGAAGGTCATTAGGGCTGGGAGAACCTTAGAGCAGCAGATACAGGGCTTTGGAGCAAGAGAAGCCCTTAGAACACATCTTTTTAAAAGAATGATCCTTCTTTTTTAGAACAAGTGGAAAAACTGTCTAGAGGAAGAGAGACCCTTAGAACATTTTTTTTTTAAATGTCAGGGCTGGGAAGGGACCTTAGCAACCAGAATACAACTCTCACAATTTTACTAGTGGAGGAAAGAGACCTGTCCAAGGTCACAAAGTAAGTTGGGCTGAATTGGAGACAGAAGATGAACTTACTGTCCAAGCCTCTTTCTGATAAGTAGACCAGGGAGTCAAGAGACAGACAGAGAGAGAG